>NC_045990.1:12100248-12233837 GCF_010909765.2 Amblyraja radiata
TGGATGGGGGTGTAGGATTGGTGGAGTAGGTGAGGGGTGGGTGAGGGGTGGGTATTGGGTGGTCTCCAGTGGGCATGCAGTGACCACTGTTGTCTCTGCAGATGGTGTGTGTGTTGGTGCTGGAAAGTCTGCACTACCTGCTGCTGGTGGCGTTCAGCTGGATGTTGCTGGAGGCCGTACACCTGTGGCTGACGGTGCTCAACCTGAAGGTGGTGAACTTCACCCACACACGCGTGATGAAGCGGCAATACATGTACCCTGCCGCCTACCTGTGCCCCGCGCTGGTGGTGACCGTGGCAGCCTCTGTCAACCCCCGCGGCTACTGGAGACACGACGGGTTAGTACGACATACACTGTCACACACGGTGACACACAGCACCACACACGGTGACACACACGGTGACACGCACCGTCACACACGGTGACACACACGGTGACACACACGGTGACACACACGGTGACACACACCATCACACACACCGTCACACACACCGTCACACACACGGTGACACACACCATCACACACGGTGACACACACGGTGACACACACGGTGACACACACCGTCACACACACGGTGACACACATTGTGACACATGGTGATACACACAGTGATACACACGGTGACACACACAGTGATACACACGGTGACACACACCATCAAACAGACTGAAGAAACGTCACCCATTCCTTCTCTCCAGAGATGCTGCCTGTCCCGCTGAGTTACTCCAGCTCTGTGTCTATCTTCAGTTTAAAGCAGCATCTTCCTTCCTACATATACCTGTTTGTACTGTGTGCTGCCTTTACAATCTCTGCTGTCCCAGAGTCACAGACTAGGCCCAACTCCTCCATGCCCACCCAGACGCTCCATTCAAGCTGACGCAGCCTCCAGTCCACTCACCCTGATTGGTGCTAATATCATATGGAGGAAGGAACTGCAGATGCTGGTTTAAACCGAAGATCGACCCAAAAAGCTGGAGTAACTCAGCGGGACAGGCAGCATCTCTGGAGAGAAGGATCGGGCGACATTTCGGGTCAAGACCCTTGTTCAGCCTCAAATTCCTGAGGATTGGCGGGTAGCAAACGTAACCCCACTTTTTAGGAAGGGAGGGAGAGAGAAAACGGGGAATTACAGACCAGTTAGTCTAACATCGGTAGTGGGGAAACTGCTAGAGTCAGTTATTAAAGATGGGATAGCAGCACATTTGGAAAGTGGTGAAATCATTGAACAAAGTCAGCGTGGATTTACAAAAGGTAAATCATGTCTGACGAATCTTATAGAATTTTTCGAGGATGTAACTAGTAGCGTGGATAGGGGAGAACCAGTTGATGTGGTGTATCTGGACTTCCAGAAGGCTTTCGACAAGGTCCCACATAAGAGATTAGTATACAAACTTAAAGCACACGGCATTGGGGGTTCAGTATTGATGTGGATAGAGAACTGACTGGCTAACAGGAAGCAAAGAGTAGGAGTAAACGGGTCCTTTTCACAATGGCAGGCAGTGACTAGTGGGGTACTGCAAGGCTCAGTGCTGGGATCCCAGCTATTTACAATATATATTAATGATCTGGATGAGGGAATCGAAGGCAACATCTCCAAGTTTGCAGATGACACTAAGCTGGGGGGCAGTGTTAGCTGTGAGGAGGATGCTAGGAGACTGCAAGGTGACTTGGATAGGCTGGGTGAGTGAGTAAATGTTTGGCAGATGCAGTATAATGTGGATAAATGTGAGGTTATCCATTTTGGTGGCAAAAACAGGAAAGCAGACTAAAAAAAAAGGTCAAAAACTTTATTTGCCATTTGTGCTTACACACATAGGAACTCTTGTGCGGCTATTCAGAGAGTCAAGTTAAGTTAAAAATTAAAATTAAAAATTAAAAAAAAATTTTAAATTAAAAAAGACACACAGAAGACACATAGAGCATTGTAACTTGCACAAACACTATATCAGGACATCAGTTCATTTTGTTGTGTTTTGGCCAAGAGTCTCACTGTTGCAGGGAAGAAGCTCTTGAAAAAGCGTGTTCTATTTGTGGCGATACTGTCCGCTCGTCTGTGCCTGAGGTTGTATGTGCAGTTTTTGTGTTTGAGCAGGGAGTGAGCTGGATGTAGTGTGTCTCTAATGATTCTCCCTGCTCTTTTTTGACAGCGCTGTGTGTAGATTGTGTCCATGGAGGGGAGTTCAGTTCTGATGATCCTCTCTGCAGTCTTTATGACTCTTTGCAGAGCCTTCCTCTCTATCTGTGTGGTGTTTCCATACCACACCGTGATGCCTGTGGTGAGGATGCTCTCTACCAGTCCTTTGTAGACCTGGGTGAGAGGGCGACAGTGCAGACCAGCTTTTCTGAGCAGCCTGATGAAGTACAGTCTCTGCTGGGCTTTTTTCACTGTGGCTGCAGTGTTCAAAGTCCAGTTCAGATCTGATGTTATTTGTAGTCCCAGGTATCTGTAACTGTCAGCCCTCTCCACCACAGTCCCCTTGATGATGAGGGGCTGCAGGGGGGGTGGATTTTTTCTGAAGTCCATTATTATTTCTTTTGTCTTGTCTGTGTTGAGGCTTAGGTCATTCACCTCACCATAGGCAAGAATGTCGTTCACCAGACTCCTGTAGCCCGACTCGTCCCCCCCCCTTGATGAGGCCCAGGATGGTGGTATCATCCGCATACTTAATAATGATGGTGTTTTCCTGGGTGGAGACACAGTCGTGTGTGTACAGGGTGAAAAGTTTGGGACTGAGACAGCAGCCTTGTGGTGATCCTGTGCTGACGGTGAGCTCTGCAGACACCCTCCTTCCCATCCTTACCACCTGTGGTCTTTCAGTCAGGAAATCTAAGATCCAGTTGCAGGTGGGAGTCGGGACGCCGAGGTCTGTCAGCTTCTCAGTCAGCCTGCCCGGGCGAATGGTGTTAAAGGCCGAGCTATAATCCAGGAACAGCGTTCTGACGTATGTTCCTCTGCTGTCCAGGTGTTGCAGGATGTGGTGTAGAGCAATGGCCACTGCGTCGTCCACTGAGCGGTTGGGGCGGTAGGCGAACTGGAGGGGGTCGATCGTGCCCGGGACCATGTGATTGATGTGTGTGAGAACCAGTTTCTCTAGACACTTCATGGCAACTGGCGTGAGTGCCACTGGCCTGAAGTCATTCAGGGTGGATGGGTTTGTTTTTTTTGGAACTGGTACAATGGTGGAATATTTAAAAATACGGGGGACCACTGCTTGGTTTAAAGACAGATTGAAGATGTCTACATACACTCCCGTGAGTTGTTCTGCACAGGCCTTCAGAACTTTAGGAGGGACGCCATCTGGTCCCACAGCCTTGTGGGGGTTCACCTGCCTCAGAGCTTTCAGGACCTGTACGGGTGTCACCTGAAAAACAGTGTCCGTGGGGTTGCATGGGGCTTTTGAGGGGGTGTCTGTGTTCAGTCTGTCAAACCTGGTGTAGAAGGTATTAAGGCTGTCTGGGAGGGTGACATCCTGGGGGTCTGTGGTTGGTACTGTTTTCTTGTAGTTTGTGACTGCTTGGATTCCCTGCCACATACTGCGTGTGTTGTTACTTAGGTAAAAGCTTTCAAGTTTTTGGGAATAAGCCCTCTTTGCAGCTCTGATGGACTTCTGTAGCTCGTACCGGGCTTTCTTGTACTCCCTTTGATCTCCTGACTTAAAAGCTTCCTGCCTTTTCCTGATCTTCTGTTTTATGTTTCCATTGAACCAAGGTTTCTGGTTTGGAAACACACGCACAGTTCTCGGAGGGGCACATATAGATGTGCACCAGCTGATGTAGTCACTCACAGCCTCTGTGTATTCATGAATGTCATCTGTGGCCACCTTAAAGATGTTCCAGTCTGTAGCCTCTTTAGACTATTATCTAAATGGTGGCCGACTAGGAAAAGGGGAGATGCAGCGAGACCTGGGTGTCATGGTACACCAGTCATTGAAAGTAGGCATGCAGGTGCAGCAGACAGTGAAGAAAGTGAATGGTATGTTAGCTTTCATAGCAAAAGGATTTGAGTATAGGAGCAGGGAGGTTCTACTGCAGTTGTACAGGGTCTTGGTGAGACCACACCTGGAGTATTGCGTACAGTTTTGGTCTCCAAATCTGAGGAAGGACATTATTGCCATAGAGGGAGTGCAGAGAAGGTTCACCAGACTGATTCCTGGGATGTCAGGACTGTCTTATGAAGAAAGACTGGATAGACTTGGTTTATACTCTCTAGAATTTAGGAGATTGAGAGGGGATCTTATAGAAACTTATACAATTCTTAAGGGGTTGGACAGGCTAGATGCAGGAAGATTGCTCCCGATGTTGGGGAAGTCCAGGACAAGGGGACACAGCTTAAGGATAAGGGGGAAATCCTTTAAAACCGAGATGAGAAGAACTTTTTTCACACAGAGAATGGTGAATCTCTGGAACTCTCTGCCACAGAGGGTAGTCGAGGCCAGTTCATTGGCTATATTTAAGAGGGAGTTAGATGTGGCCCTTGTGGCTGAGGGGATCAGAGGGTATGGAGAGAAGGCAGGTACGGGATACTGAGTTGGATGATCAGCCATGATCATATTGAATGGCGGTGCAGGCTCGAAGGGCCGAATGGCCTACTCCTGCACCTAATTGCTATGTTTCTATGTTTCTAAATACCACTTCTGAAGAAGGGTCCCGACCTGAAATTTCCCCTTATCCTTAAACTGTGACCCCCTTGCCCTGGACTTCCCCACATCAGGAACAATCTTCCTGCATCTAGCCTGTCCAACCCCTTAAGAATTTTGTAAGTTTCTATAAGGTTGGATGACACAAGGACTCAGATTTCAAGTGACAAGGACTGGGTGTTTCCCGCGCTGTATCTCTAAGTAAAAATCTAAAGAACATTAATAATCTACGGTTCGCTTTCACGTCGTCAGTGTACGGTCTCGTGGCGATGTTTTTGTGCTGATTTGTTTATTTACGCTACCTTCTGTGGGCAGGTGAGGAGAGAATACTGCAACTGGTTCAGCCGTATGTGTCTGAGGAAGAAGGCAGAGGTGGCAGACATCCCCTCCCTCATCGCCATGAGTGACGGTGAGTGCGATGACCAAACGCGCATGGTGCATTGCCGCAGCGAACCCCAGCCAGCTGCTGTGTCATGCGCTGCACTGAGCCCCCTCTCCAATGCTCCAACACACCCCTCCATTCCTTCCTCCCCTTCCTGCACCGTGGTGCAGCGGTAGAGTTGCTGCCTCACAGCGGCAAAGACCCGAGATCCATCCTGACTACGGTGCTGTCTGTACGGAGTTTGCATGTTCTCCATGTGAACACATGGGTTTCTCCCGGTGCATCCGGTTCCTCCCCAATCCTTAATTGGCTTTGGTAAAAGATTGTAAATTGACCCTAGTGTGTGTGATAGTGCTAGTATACGGGGATCGCTGGTCGGCATGGACTCGGTGGGTCGAAGGGCCTGTTTCCGCACTGTATCTCTAAACTAAACATCCTCGTAAATCTTCCCTGTGCTCAGATTATTATGATGCTTGGACATGGCAGGTAAAGTCTGTCATTTGGTTTTATTCGAAGGAAGACACAAAATGCTGGAGTAACTCAGCGGGACAGGCAGCATCTCTGGAGAGAAGGAATGGGCGACGTTTCGGGTCGAGCCCCTTCTTCAGACTGATGTCAGGGGAGGGGGCGGGACATGGATAGAATGTAGGCGGAGACAGTAAGACTGGTGGGAGAACTGTGCAGGGGAAGGGGATGGAGAGAGAAAGCAAGGACTATGTGAAGTTAGAGAAGTCAATGTTTAAACCAGCATCTGCAGTTCTTTCTTACACATATTTGGTTTTATTCTCAGGTTTCGAAGACTGTGGATAGTCAGACAACTCAGTCGGACATTGCGTGGGAGAATATGGGCTCTGAATGATGAGCCAGTCAGCGTCTTCAGCTGCAGACTCTTCCAGCAGTGAATCATCATTTTGTACCAACCATCCATGAATCCCACGGAGTTCAAACAAACCTGCAGATGCTGCAAGTCTGAAATAAACACCGGAAATACTCAACAGGTCAGGCAGCGTCTGGAGAAAGAGGAAAGGTTAGCGTTTCAGGTTGAAGACTCTTCATAGAGTCATACAGCATGAAACAGGCCCTTCGGCCCAACTCATCCATGCTGACCAAGATGCCCTATCTAAGATCATCCCAATTGCCCAATTATCTTTCTCAATCTAAATCGTTCCTATTAGGCTGTGGGCCGAGGAGTTTTTCCTTCAGGTTCGTGACCCAACTCACGGAACTACCTGAATTTTTCACATATTGTGTAAAAATATTATATAAATCATACCTGAAACTCGTCAAGAACAAAACCTGCACATTTTGTTTAAATATGACTAAAACTTCCAATTTTCAGAGTAGTAATTGTCCAATCATGCACGTTTGACATTGAGGTCGGACACAAATTGACCAATCCCGCGCTTTGTTTTATGGTCACAAGGCAGCGAGGACCCTGGGATCATGGCTGCCTCATTACATCAGTAGCAATAATAAGGTTTCCAAGGATAAAGGTAATGCTCACCTTGCTGATCAATTTGTTTTTCAATTGATTTATCTTTATAAAGTCATGATGTGAACTGTTAAATAAAAATGATAAATAACAAATGTACAGCTGGGCTAGGATTAGGGTTAGGGTCAGGATTAGGGTTAGGGTCAGGGTAAGGTTAGTGTTAGGGTCAGGGTCAGTCAGGTCGGTCGGTTGGGCCTGTCGTAGGCCGGTGAGTAATATGGGCATTGGACACTAGATGGCGCTTACTTTTCTGATCTCATTTTCTAATTAGTTTAATTAATTAATGTGCAATTTTTGCCACTGACGAGTTATGACTTCCTTCCCATTATATTTCATCTAAATCTGTGCAAAACTTTATGTAGTTCCGAGACATGGGTCACAAAATTTGATTTATCGACACATTTTTGATGCTCGGCCCACAGCCTATAGCATCTCTCTCTCTCTTTCTCTCTCTCCCCTCTCTGCTGTCTCTCAGTGTCTTTCTCTCTCCATCTCTCTCCCCTCTCCCTCTTTCTCTCAAACTCTCTTGCTCTTGTTCTCTCCCAATCTCTCTCTCCCTCCTCCCCTCCCTCTCCCCTCTCCCCCCAACCCTCTCTCCTCCTCACGTCTCTCTCTCCACCCTCTCTCTCTGTCTCTCTCTCTCTCTCCAGAGATGCTGACTGACTTGTTGAGTAATCCCAGATTATTCAGTGTTTATTTCAGACAGGTTTAAATTAATGGCCTGCTCCTGTCTTGCTGGAGTCGGTACCTTGAGTGAGTGTTCCCTCTGAATCCCGGCATTCCCTGGTCCATTCCCAAGCGATCATTCCCACAGTATCCCGACAATCCGTGGAGCCAATTCCTGAGTGATCATTCCCTCAGGATCCTGATGCTCCGAGCTATTTTCTGAAGCCGTCTTGTTAATTAATCTTCATGGTGTGAAAGGGTGGTTTCATTAATTCATAAGTGATAGCAGCAGAATGAGGCCATTGGCCCATCAAGTCTACTCCGCCATTCAATCGTGGCTGATCTATCTCTCCCCCCCAACCCCATTCTCCACCTTTGTCCCCATAACCCCTGACACCCGTACTAATCAATAATCTATCTATATCTGCCTTAAAAATATCCATTGACTTGGCCTCCCCCGCCGCCTGTTGCAATGAGTCCCACAGATTCCCCAGCTTTGGTGTGGCTCATTAACTGTAGCTTTACCTGGTTCATCTCCTCCTCGGCATCTCCTGAGCTTCCATTCAATTGACCACACAAACACAAGGAATTGCAGATGCTGGAATCATGTTAGAACACAAAGTGCTGGAGTAACACAACGGATCTGGCAGCATCTCTGGAGGACATGGATAGGTGGCGTTTCGCTTTTAGTTGAGTTGAGTTTAGTTTAGAGATGCAGCGCGGAAACAAGCCCCTCGTTCTCCCCGTGACCTGCGTGGGTTTCCTCCCACACTCCAAAGACGTACAGGTTTGTTGGTTAATTGGCTTGATGGAACTGTAAAAACTGTCCCTAGTGTGGTTAGGATAGTGTTGGTGTGCGGGGATTGTTGGTCGGTGCTGACTCGGTGGGCCGAATGGCCTTATTTCCATGCTGCATCTCTAAACTAAACTAAACTCGAAACGTCACCTATCCATGTCCTCCAGAGATGCTTCCTGACACGTTGCATTACTCCAGCGGTTTGTGTTCTAACAAGATTCCAGCATCTGCACTTCCTTGTGTCAATGTGGTCAATGGTGACCATGCCCCCGTAGTCAGGATGGAACCCGAGTCTCTGGCGCTGTGAGGTAGCAACTCTACCGCTGTGCCACCGTGCCACCTAGTAATCAACCTATACTCAATATCCTGACTGATGAAGGCCTGCATGGCAAAAGCCTTGTACGCCACTCTATCCACAGTACCTCTGACACCACTTCCAGGGAAGCCCCGACCAGGGGTCCGATTGCCGGCGTGGGGGAGCTGAGATTCCCCCCCCCCCCCCTCGTCCGAGCTTGATCGCTCGGACGAGGAGGGCTCGCCCGCCGGTTACGGGAGTCAAGATCGTCCCGTCAACGGAAGGCTCGAGGCCCCCGGAGAACAAAGAAGGGAAAAGATTGAACCTTCCGTCACAGTGAGGAATGTGGAGGAGTCACTGTGGTGGATGTTTATAGTGAAATGTATTTTGTGTGTTGTGTTGCTTTTGATTGGTATGACTGTATTGCAAATGAAATTCCGCATATGTTGCAAAACATATTTGGCTAATAAAGTATTATTGTATTGTATCTACATGTACGACCAAGTCCCTCTGCTCCACAACCCATCCCATAGAAACCTAGCGTTTACTGAGAAAGATGACCTACCATCTACCTGATTGGAGATCCACAGTATATATTTTATTAGACATTACTTGCACTAAACGTTATTCCCTTTATCTTCTGCCTGTACACTGTGGACGGCTTGATTGTAATCATGTACAGACTATTCGCTAACTGGATAGCACGCAACAAAAAAGCTTTTCACTGTACCTCGGTACACGTGACAATAAACTAAACAAAAGCTATCCTGGTTTGTCTATGTTTAGGAAAGAACTGCAGAGGCTGGATAAATCATAGGTAGACAAAACTGCTGGAGAAACTCAGCGGGTGAGGCAGCATCTATGGAGAGAAGGAGTAGGCGACGTTTCGGGTCGAGACCCTTCTTGAGACAGAACTGTTTGAGGTTATGGGGAGAAGGCAGGAGAATGGGGTTAGGAGGGAGAGATAGATCGTGGAATATGAGCCATGATCTTGGTGAATGATCTGGATCAGCCATGATTGAATGGCGGAGTAGACTTGATGGGCCGATTGGCCTATGAACTTCTTCTTTGCCACAGAACCCCCGTTCCCTGAAGAAGGAGGACATCTCCGATGCCCTGGGTTGGAAAACCTCATCCTGGGTGCAGATGCAACGTAGACGGAGGTGTTGGGAGTAGGGGATGGAGTCCTTCCCGGAAGCAGGGTGGGAAGAAGTGTAGTCCAGATAGCCATGAGAGTCAGTGGGTTTATAGTAGATGTCGGTCAGTAGTTTATCACTTGTGATGGAGATAGTGAGGTCTAGAAATGGTAGGGAAATGTCGGAAATGGTCCGGGTGTATTTGAGTGCCGGATGGATGTTAGTGGTGAAATGGATGCAGTCAATGAGTAGCGTGTGGGTGCAGGAGGTAGCACCAATGCAGTCATCGATGTAGCGGAGGTAGAGTTTGGGGATAGGGCCACGGTACGCCTTGAACAAGGATTGTTTGATGTACCCAACAAAGAGACAGGCATAGCTAGGGCCCATGCGCATGCCCATAGCTATGCCTTGTATTTGGAGGAAATGGGAGGAGTCAAACAAAAAGTTATTAAGGATAAGGACCAGCTCTGCTAGGCGGAGGAGAGTATCAGTAGACGGGGAGGTGTGGTCTCACTAGGACTCTGTACAACTGCAGAAGGACCTCTTTGCTCCTATACTCACCTCCTCTTGATATGAAGGCCAGCATGCCATTTGCTTTCTTCACTGCCTGATGTACATGCATGTTTAAGAAAGAACTGCAGATGCTGGATAATCGAAGGTAGACAAAAATGCTGGAGAAACTCAGCGGGTGAGGCAGCATCTAGAAGAGAAGGAAACTGGCGACGTTTCAGGTCGAGACCCTTCCTGCTGTACCTGCATGCTTACTTTCATTGACTGATGAACAAGGACCCCCCAGATCCTGTTGTACTTCCCCCTTTCCCCAACTTGGCATCATTTAGATAACAATCTGCCTTCCTGTTTTTGCCACCAAAGTGGATAACCTCACATTTATCCACATTAAACTACATCTGCCATGCATCTGCCCACTCCCCCAACCTGTCCAAGTCCCCATGCATTCTCATAGCATCCTCCTCATAGTTCACACTGTCACCCAGTTTTGTGTTATCAGCAAAATTGCTAATGTTGCTTTGAATCTCTGCATCTAAATCATTGATGCATATTTTAAATAGCTGCAGTCCCAGCATTGAGCCTTGCGGTACCCCACTAGTCACTGCCTGCCATTCTGAAAGAGAACCGTAAATCCCTACTCTTTGTTTCCTGAGCCAAAATTTTGCCCAATAATCTCCTATGTGGACCCTTATGAAATGCTTTCTGAAAGTCCAGGTACACTACATCCACTGGCTCCCCCTCGCCCATTTTCCTTGTCACATCCTCAAAAGATTCCAGAAGATTATTCAAGCATGATTTTCCCTTCATAAATCCATGCTGACTCAGACCGATTCTGCTATCCAAATGTGCTGCTATTTCATCTTTTCTGATTGACTGCAGCATCTTCCCCACCACCGATGTCAGGCAAACTGGTCTATAATTCCCTGTTTGCTTTCTCACATCTTTCTTAAAAGGTAGGATAATATTAGCTACCTTCCAATCCACATTGCCTGATCGTGAATCGGTAGAACATTGGAAAATCAACTCCAATGCATCCACGATTTCTAGAGCCACTCCTGATGTACCCTGGGATGCAGACCACCAGACCCTGGGGATTTATCAGCCTTCAGTCCCATCAGTCTACCTAACACCATTTCCTGCCTAATGTGGATTTCCTTCAGTCCCTCCGCCACCCCAGATCCTCTGGCCAATAGTACATCAGGAAGATTGTTTGTGTCCTCCTTAGTGAAGACGGATCCATGTTCAACTCATCTGCCATTTCCTTGTTCCCCATAATAAACACACCCTTTTTCAGTCTTCAAGGGTCCAACTTTGGTCTTAACTACGTGTTTCCTCTTCACATACCTAAAGAAGCTTTCACTATCCTCCTTTATATTCTTGGCAAAGCCAAATGTGAATGGATGCTGCACGGCAGCCTTTGCTGACTGATGTTGCCGATGTTCACTTCTTTCCTGAAATACTTTACTTCCAGCAGGTTACTTCAAAAGAGAAGCAAGGAAAAGCAAAGCTGTGGTAATGCAACTATTATTTATTCATGCACACTTTATTACCGATACTATCCCGATCAAATATATTTGCAACATCTTGTGGTGTCGCAATATCCGATTTGCCTAGTGTTTTCGGGGCAATACGTCATACAATATCCATGCCAACCAATGCATTCATCTGTAGGGAAGAAAATGAAAGCTGAATAAATAGTCGGTAAATCATTTTATTTACATATGCAGCGAAATACTATAGAAGCGTTGAATAACATTATGTGTGCAATGCGGAAAACACAACACAACCCTGTCCCACTTAGGAAACCTGAACGGAAACCTCTGGAGACTTTGCGCCCCACCCAAGGTTTCCGTGCGGTTCCCGGAGGTTTTTGTCAGTCTCCCTACCTGCTTCCACTACCTGCAACCTCCGGCAACCACATGCAACCTCCGGGAACCGCACGGAAACCTTGGGTGCGGCGCAAAGTCTCCAGAGGTTTCCGTTCGGGTTTCCTAAATATCATCTCAATAACCCTTCCCCTTGTTCACGATTACAACGGAATGAATAGAATCTAGTCAATGTAGAATGTTTGCATTTGTTCTTGAAGGTCCAAAGGAAAGGACGGCTGTATTTGGCAGAAAGTCACAGCGAAGGAGGAAATCTTTTGATTCAGTTCGGGGAAGATTCAATAGAATGATACATTATCTGTATTAAGAGAGATGGATGCGTTCCTTTGCACCCCAGTCGCCCTTTGAAATGACAATATAAACAACGATCTTTCTTAAATTGCATGGACATTGTAATATATTATGTTTATGTGGACACGTGCATGTTTGCCCACCGCTTCTCTTCGCTTCCGTCCGCTTTTGAGTGATGTGAATCCGGTAAATCCTTTCACGTTCCACACTGAACCGATTAAGCCTCCATGTGTGTGTTTATTCGTTGGTGGGTGTGTGTGTGTGTGTGTGTGTGTGTGTGTGTGTGTGTGTGTGTGTGTCTGTGTGGTCGAGCCTTGAACGCTCTTTTCATGGACTGCACACAATATTATAGAGCACAGCTTTAAATCAACGCTCTCCAAACACCATCCATGTGTGGAGTATGTGTGCACAAATGTTTATCGTCCCTTACCGAAGTTAGTTTGTGCGATGACATGATGAGCCAGGAGCAACACTGCAAAGATTACAAGAAGCACGGATCTCATCTTCGCTTCCCGATCAGGATCAAATAATGTGTCTGATGGCAGACATTGCTCTATTTGTATTGTGAGGTGGTGCCTAGAGTTGGCGAGCATGATAGTGCACGCGTGTGGTTGGTTTGTTCCATGAAGCGCCCGCCAGTCTGACTATTCCTCACTGGCACAGGAACACCGAGCAGATGCCAGCATCTTTTACCTAGCTGACATGAAGTGGTCATCAATAAATATGTGTCCTTGTTCCCCATTCCTAGATTGGCCCGTCACACCGACTCCAGCCGCTAAAAGAGCCCGCACGTCAAACTAGCAGACACGACTCCTTCCACACGGCATTCGTGTCCACGTGATTCTTGCAACGTGCCCAGGCGCAATGAATTAGATCTTCAACCAGAATATCTAATCAGTATCCTGTACCTGCCTTCTCTCCATACCTCCTGATCCCTTTAGCCACAAGGGCCACATCTAACTCCCTCTTAAATATCGTCAATGAACTGGCCTCAACTACATTCTGTGGCAGAGAATTCCAGAGATTCACCACTCTCTGTGTAAAAAATGTTTTTCTCATTTCAGTCCGAAAAGATTTCCCCTTTTCCTGAAACTGTGTCCCCTTGTTCTGGACTTCCCCAACATCGGGAACAATCTTCCTGCATCGACAGTGACGAATGACTCAGAAAACACTAAACACTAATAATAATAAGACATTAGTGATAAAACACCATTGATCAAGCATGTGAACCAACAAAATACCAGATCAAAGGGAGGTTACAGATTTAGTGCCCTAAAGTGGAAGTGGCCCAGGACAGAAAGGTAAGGGAAGTTAAATTGTTTGGCATGCAGCTGATCATGTAGACCAAGGTGGACCGGGGCGTAAGTGTTCAGCAAAATGATTGCCCAGCGTGTGCATGGTCGTGGGGACATATTGGAGCCCACAACAAGAACAACAGATACAGTAGATGAGGTTGGAGGAAATCCGAGTGAGCCTATGACATGTGACAGGACTGTCAGGGTCTCTGAATGGAGTCGCGTGAGGAGGTGTATGGACACATGTTGTATCGCCTGCATTTGCAGGACAAAGTTCCCGGGAGGGTGTGGTTTGGAGAGGGAGGGTTGTGTAAACCAGGGAGTTGTTGTATCTGCGGAAAACATAAAGGGGTAGAAATGGGAAGATGTGACTAGTGATAGGATCCTGTTTGAATTGGCGAAAACGTTAGAGGATGATGTGTTGCATGCGATTGTTAATGTGGTGAAAGGAGTATCGCATTTCACCACATCAGCAGTATATTTTATACAATATCCTGACTGATGAAGGAAGGTCAATGTACCAATGCCTTCTTTAGCACATTACCTACCATTGGTGACAGTTCTGGGCATCTATGTATTTGGGCAACTGAATTTGGGCAACACTCTCCAATGCCTTCCCATTCGCTATGAAGGACGTGGGCCGGTATGCCTTCCCAAACTGCAACATGTTGCAATTATCTGCATGAAACTCCATTTGCCACTCTTCAGCCCAGTTGCCCAGCTGACAGACCGACTATTTTATAATCGAGTCCAAAGTATTAATCGAGTCTTGTACTGTTGCATCCAAATAGTTGATCTAAATCACAAACAGCAATGGACCCAGAACTAATCCCTTCGGCACCACTACTCAAAAGCATCCGTGCCACCGTGCCACCTAGTAATCAACCTATACTCAATATCCTGACTGATGAAGGCCTGCATGGCAAAAGCCTTGTACGCCACTCTATCCACAGTACCTCTGACACCACTTCCAGGGAAGCCCCGACCGGGGGACCGATTGCCGGCGCGGGGGAGCTGAGATTCCCCCCCCCCCTCGTCCGAGCTTGATCACTCGGACGAGGAGGGCTCGCCCGCCGGTTACGGGAGTCAAGATCGTCCCGTCAACGGAAGGCTCGAGGCCCCCGGAGAACAAAGAAGGGAAAAGATTGAACCTTCCGTCACAGTGAGGAATGTGGAGGAGTCACTGTGGTGGATGTTTATAGTGAAATGTATTTTGTGTATTGTGTTGCTTTTGATTGGTATGACTGTATTGCAAATGAAATTCCGCATATGTTGCAAAACATATTTGGCTAATAAAGTATTATTGTATTGTATCTACGTGTACTAGCAAGTCCCTCTGCTCCACAACCCATCCCAGAAACCTAGCGTTTACTGAGAAAGATGACCTACCATCTACCTCATTGGAGATCCACAGTATATATTTTATTAGACATTACTTGCACTAAACGTTATTCCCTTTATCTTCTGCCTGTACACTGTGGACGGCTTGATTGTAATCATGTACAGACTATTCGCTAACTGGATAGCACGCAACAAAAAAGCTTTTCACTGTACCTCGGTACACGTGACAATAAACTAAACAAAAGCTATCCTGGTTTGTCTATGTTTAGGAAAGAACTGCAGATGCTGGATAAATCAAAGGTAGACAAAAATGCTGGAGAAACTCAGCGGGTGAGGCAGCATCTATGGAGAGAAGGAGTAGGCGACGTTTCGGGTCGAGACCCTTCATCAGACAGAACTGTCTGGGGTTATGGGGAGAAGGCAAGAGAATGGGGTTAGGAGGGAGAGATAGATCGTGGAATATGAGCCATGATCTTGGTGAATGATCTGGATCAGCCATGATTGAATGGCGGATTAGACTTGATGGGCCGATTGGCCTATGAACTTCTTCTTTGCCACAGAACCCCCGTTCCCTGAAGTAGGAGGACATCTCCGATGCCCTGGGTTGGAAAACCTCATCCTGGGTGCAGATGCAACGTAGACGGAGGTGTTGGGAGTAGGGGATGGAGTCCTTCCCGGAAGCAGGGTGGGAAGAAGTGTAGTCCAGATAGCCATGAGAGTCAGTGGGTTTATAGTAGATGTCGGTCAGTAGTTTATCACCTGTGATGGAGATAGTGAGGTCTAGAAATGGTAGGGAAATGTCGGAAATGGTCCGGGTGTATTTGAGTGCCGGATGGATGTTAGTGGTGAAATGGATGCAGTCAATGAGTAGCGTGTGGGTGCAGGAGGTAGCACCAATGCAGTCGTCGATGTAGCGGAGGTAGAGTTTGGGGATAGGGCCACGGTACGCCTTGAACAAGGATTGTTTGATGTACCCAACAAAGAGACAGGCATAGCTAGGGCCCATGCGCATGCCCATAGCTATGCCTTGTATTTGGAGGAAATGGGAGGAGTCAAACAAAAAGTTATTAAGGATAAGGACCAGCTCTGCTAGGCGGAGGAGAGTATCAGTAGACGGGGAGGTGTGGTCTCACTAGGACTCTGTACAACTGCAGAAGGACCTCTTTGCTCCTATACTTAACTCCTCTTGATATGAAGGCCAACGTGCCATTTGCTTTCTTCACTGCCTGATGTACATGCATGTTTAAGAAAGAACTGCAGATGCTGGATAATCGAAGGTAGACAAAAATGCTGGAGAAACTCAGCGGGTGAGGCAGCATCTAGAAGAGAAGGAAACTGGCGACGTTTCAGGTCGAGACCCTTCCTGCTGTACCTGCATGCTTACTTTCATTGACTGATGAACAAGGACCCCCCAGATCCTGTTGTACTTCCCCCTTTCCCCAACTTGGCATCATTTAGATAACAATCTGCCTTCCTGTTTTTGCCACCAAAGTGGATAACCTCACATTTATCCACATTAAACTACATCTGCCATGCATCTGCCCACTCCCCCAACCTGTCCAAGTCCCCATGCATTCTCATAGCATCCTCCTCATAGTACACACTGTCACCCAGTTTTGTGTTATCAGCAAAATTGCTAATGTTGCTTTGAATCTCTGCATCTAGATCATTGATGCATATTGTAAATAGCTGCAATCCCAGCATTGAGCCTTGCGGTACCCCACTAGTCACTGCCTGCCATTCTGAAAGAGAACCGTAAATCCCTACTCTTTGTTTCCTGAGCCAAAATTTAGCCCAATAATCTCCTATGTGGACCCTTATGAAATGCTTTCTGAAAGTCCAGGTACACTACATCCACTGGCTCCCCCTCGCCCATTTTCCTTGTCACATCCTCAAAAGATTCCAGAAGATTATTCAAGCATGATTTTCCCTTTGTAAATCCATGCTGACTCAAACCGATTCTGCTATCCAAATGTGCCGCTATTTCATCTTTTCTGATTGACTGCAGCATCTTCCCCACCACCGATGTCAGGCAAACTGGTCTATAATTCCCTGTTTGCTCTCTCACATCTTTCTTAAAAAGTAGGATAATATTAGCTGCCTTCCAATCCACATTGCCTGATCGTGAATCGGTAGAACATTGGAAAATCAACTCCAATGCATCCACGATTTCTAGAGCCACTCCTGATGTACCCTGGGATGCAGACCACCGACCCTGGGGATTTATCAGCCTTCAGTCCCATCAGTCTACCTAACACCATTTCCTGCCTAATGTGGATTTCCTTCAGTCCCTCCGCCACCCCAGATCCTCTGGCCAATAGTACATCAGGAAGATTGTTTGTGTCCTCCATAGTGAAGACTGATCCATGTTCAACTCATCTGCCATTTCCTTATTCCCCATAATAAACACACCCTTTTTTAGTCTTCAAGGGTCCAACTTTGGTCTTAACTACGTGTTTCCTCTTCACATACCTAAAGAAGCTTTCACTATCCTCCTTTATATTCTTGGCAAAGCCAAATGTGAATGGATGCTGCACGGCAGCCTTTGCTGACTGATGTTGCCGATGTTCACTTCTTTCCTGAAATACTTTACTTCCAGCAGGTTACTTCAAAAGAGAAGCAAGGAAAAGCAAAGCTGTGGTAATGCAACTATTATTTATTCATGCACACTTTATTACCGATACTATCCCGATCAAATATATTTGCAACATCTTGTGGTGTCGCAATGTCCGATTTGCCAAGTGTTTTCGGGGCAATACGTCATACAATATCCATGCCTCATAATGCACTCATCTGTAGGGAAGAAAATGAAAGCTGAATAAATAGTCGGTAAATCATTTTATTTACATATGCAGCGAAATACTATAGAAGCGTTGAATAACATTATGTGTGCAATGCGGAAAACACAACACAACCCTGTCCCACTTAGGAAACCTGAACGGAAACCTCTGGAGACTTTGCGCCCCACCCAAGGTTTCCGTGCGGTTCCCGGAGGTTTTTGTCAGTCTCCCTACCTGCTTCCACTACCTGCAACCTCCGGCAACCACATGCAACCTCCGGGAACCGCACGGAAACCTTGGGTGCGGCGCAAAGTCTCCAGAGGTTTCCGTTCGGGTTTCCTAAATATCATCTCAAAAACCCTTCCCCTTGTTCACGATTACAACGGAATGAATAGAATCTAGTCAATGTAGAATGTTTGCATTTGTTCTTGAAGGTCCAAAGGAAAGGACGGCTGTATTTGGCAGAAAGTCACAGCGAAGGAGGAAATCTTTTGATTCAGTTCGGGGAAAATTCAATAGAATGATACATTATCTGTATTAAGAGAGATGGATGCGTTCCTTTGCACCCCAGTCGCCCTTTGAAATGACAATATAAACAACGATCTTTCTTAAATTGCATGGAAATTGTAATATATTATGTTTATGTGGACACGTGCATGTTTGCCCACCGCTTCTCTTCGGTTCCACCCGCTTTTGAGTGATGTGAATCCGGTAAATCCTTTCACGTTCCACACTGAACCGATTAAGCCTCCATGTGTGTGTTTATTCGTTGGTGTGTGTGTGTGTGTGTGTGTGTGTGTGTGTGTGTGTGTGTGGTCGAGCCTTGAACGCTCTTTTCATGGACTGCACACAATATTATAGAGCACAGCTTTAAATCAACGCTCTCCAAACACCATCCATGTGTGGAGTATGTGTGCACAGATGTTTATCGTCCCTTACCGAAGTTAGTTTGTGCGATGACATGATGAGCCAGGAGCAACACTGCAAAGATTACAAGAAGCACGGATCTCATCTTCGCTTCCCGATCAGGATCAAATAATGTGTCTGATGGCAGACATTGCTCTATTTGTATTGTGAGGTGGTGCCTAGAGTTGGCGAGCATGACAGTGCACGCGTGTGGTTGGTTTGTTCCATGAAGCGCCCGCCAGTCTGACTATTCCTCACTGGCACAGGAACACCGAGCAGATGCCAGCATCTTTTACCTAGCTGACATGAAGTGGTCATCAATAAATATGTGTCCTTGTTCCCCATTCCTAGATTGGCCCGTCACACCGACTCCAGCCGCTAAAAGAGCCCGCACGTCAAACTAGCAGACACGACTCCTTCCACACGGCATTCGTGTCCACGTGATTCTTGCAACGTGCCCAGGCGCAATGAATTAGATCTTCAACCAGAATATCTAATCAGTATCCTGTACCTGCCTTCTCTCCATACCCCCTGATCCCTTTAGCCACAAGGGCCACATCTAACTCCCTCTTAAATATCGTCAATGAACTGGCCTCAACTACATTCTGTGGCAGAGAATTCCAGAGATTCACCACTCTCTGTGTAAAAAATGTTTTTCTCATTTCAGTCCGAAAAGATTTCCCCTTTTCCTGAAACTGTGTCCCCTTGTTCTGGACTTCCCCAACATCGGGAACAATCTTCCTGCATCGACAGTGACGAATGACTCAGAAAACACTAAACACTAATAATAATAAGACATTAGTGATAAAACACCATTGATCAAGCATGTGAACCAACAAAATACCAGATCAAAGGGAGGTTACAGATTTAGTGCCCTAAAGTGGAAGTGGCCCAGGACAGAAAGGTAAGGGAAGTTAAATTGTTTGGCATGCAGCTGATCATGTAGACCAAGGTGGACCGGGGCGTAAGTGTTCAGCAAAATGATTGCCCAGCGTGTGCATGGTCGTGGGGACATATTGGAGCCCACAACAAGAACAACAGATACAGTAGATGAGGTTGGAGGAAATCCGAGTGAGCCTATGACATGTGACAGGACTGTCAGGGTCTCTGAATGGAGTCGCGTGAGGAGGTGTATGGACACATGTTGTATCGCCTGCATTTGCAGGACAAAGTTCCCGGGAGGGTGTGGTTTGGAGAGGGAGGGTTGTGTAAACCAGGGAGTTGTTGTATCTGCGGAAAACATAAAGGGGTAGAAATGGGAAGATGTGACTAGTGATAGGATCCTGTTTGAATTGGCGAAAACGTTAGAGGATGATGTGTTGCATGCGATTGTTAATGTGGTGAAAGGAGTATCGCATTTCACCACATCAGCAGTATATTTTATACAATATCCTGACTGATGAAGGAAGGTCAATGTACCAATGCCTTCTTTAGCACATTACCTACCATTGGTGACAGTTCTGGGCATCTATGTATTTGGGCAACTGAATTTGGGCAACACTCTCCAATGCCTTCCCATTCGCTATGAAGGACGTGGGCCGGTATGCCTTCCCAAACTGCAACATGTTGCAATTATCTGCATGAAACTCCATTTGCCACTCTTCAGCCCAGTTGCCCAGCTGACAGACCGACTATTTTATAATCGAGTCCAAAGTATTAATCGAGTCTTGTACTGTTGCATCCAAATAGTTGATCTAAATCACAAACAGCAATGGACCCAGAACTAATCCCTTCGGCACCACTACTCAAAAGCATCCGGAAAAGAGACGTGACCTGTAACCCTCAGCTTCGCAACACAAAGCCATTTCCACGACATTGCCCTCGTGAATCTTCACAAAATACCATCACATGACCAAAACAGGTAATCCAGCCCTCATCAGCCTCCGTCTACCCAAAAGCAAACATATCCATATCTATTGAGATGCAGCGATACAGATACAGGTATTACGATAAACCACCATATCTATCAAGATTCAGATTTCGGGAAAAGGTACCATGAGAAAGAAGACAAAGTGACTCACAATGTTAAGACACCTGGCAGCTCTCAAATAGGAAAGTCATAAGACATAAGTTAATGAGGACATGTGATAGGAATAGAATTAGGCCATTCGGTCCATCAAGTCTGCACCCGTTCAATCATGGCTGATCTATCTCTTCCTCCTAACCCCATTCAACTGCCCTCTCTCCATAACCACTGACAACTGTACTAATTAGATATCTTTCTGTGTCGGCCTTCAAAATATCCACTGACAAGGCCTCTACAGCCTTGAGTGGGAAATAATTCCACTGATTCACCACCCTCTGACAACAGAAGTGTCTCCTCATCTCCATCCTAATAGACCGTCCTGTAAATCTGAGGTTACGATCTCTAGTCCTAGACTCTCCCACTAGTGGAAACATCCTCTCCACATCCACTCCACTCAAGCCTTTTACTATTCTGTATGTTTCAATGAGGTCTCCAGTCATTCATCTAAACTCCAGTGAGTGCATAAACGCACATCATAGTTTAACCAACTCATTCATGGGATCATTCTTGTAAACCTGGACAGTCCCCAGAGCCAGAAAATCGTTCCTCGGATATGGTTCCCAAAATTGGTCACAATATATCATATGTGGCCTTACCACTGGCTAAGAGAGCCACAGCATTACATACTGGCTTTTGTATACAAACCCTCTTGAAATACATGCTAGCATTGAATTTGCTTTCTTTACTACTGATTTGACTTGCAGATTGACTTTTTGGGAATCCTGCACCAGCATTCCCAAGTCCCTTTGCACCTCCGATTTCAGGATTCTCCCCCCACTTCATAAATAGACCACACCTTTCTTCCTGAATATAATGTAAAGGGTAGCGGACCCCCTGCGGAACTCCACTCTCACTGGCAGCACATCAGACTAACCCCCCCCCCCCCCCTTTAGTGCCACACTTTGTCTTCTGCCATCCAGCCAACCTGCTATCAATGCTAGTACCTGCCCTTTGAAACCTTGTGCTCTCGTCTTCCCAAGCAGCCTAACATGACAACTTATCAAAGGCGTTCTGAAAATCTAAGAAAAAAACATCTACTGACTCTCCCTTGTCTGTCCTGCTATTTAATTGTTCAAAGAAGTCCAGTAGATTTGTCAGGCAGGAGAGGTTGGAGAATTGTGTGCTACTGTTCGTCGAATCCATCCCCTCCTTACGTTTTGTCTGGTTGATGTAAAGCTGGCCACATGGGGAGGACCAAATGCAGTAGAGGAGGTTGACGGAGGAGCATGTGATCATCAGTCATGCACAGTAGGCTTGATGTGGTAGCTCGATGGAGATGAGGGAGGAGGTGCCGGGGCAGCTGCCACATCTCCTGTGTTTAAAGGGCAAGTAACTGGGAAGTAGTATTTGGGAAAAAAGGGACTATGAAACCATGAGCTGCAGCGGAAAAGGTGCCAGCTAATCTTAAAAGATGTGAGTGATGCTGGAATCACGATAGAGTGGCGGAACTGTCGGAGAACGATGTATTGGAGACAGTGGCTGCAAGGTTGAAAGAACAGGAGCACTGGACATTTCTATCTGAGGGTGGGGGGACGTGCAGATTGATCCAGATCCCTCCACAACGGAGTAATGGTTAGCACAGCAAAAGGATTTGAGTATAAGAGCAGGGAGGTTCTACTGCAGTTGTACAGGGTCTTGGTGAGATCACACCTGGAGTATTGCGTACAGTTTTGGTCTCCTAATCTGAGGAAGGACATTCTTGCCGTAGAGGGAGTACAGAGAAGGTTCACCAGATTAATTGCTGGGATGGCAGGACTTTCATATGAAGAAAGACTGGATAGACTCGGCTGTACACACTAGAGTTCAGAAGATTGAGGGGGGATCTTATAGAAACGTACAAAATTCTTAAGGGGTTGGACAGGCTAGATGCAGGAAGATTATTCCCAATGTTGGGGAAGTCCAGAACTAGGGGTCACAGTTTAAGGATAAGAGGGAAGTATTTTAGGACCGAGATGAGAAAATCATTTTTTACACAGAGAGTGGTGAATCTGTGGAATTCTCTGCCACAGAAGGTAGTTGAGGCCAGTTCATTGGCTATATTTAAGAGGGAGTTAGATGTGGCCCTTGTGGCTAAAGGGTCAGGGGGTATGGATAGAAGGCAGGGATGGGATACTGAGTTGGATGATCAGCCATGATCATATCGAATGGCATTGCAGGCTCGAAGGGCCGAATGGCCTACTCCTGCACCTATTTTCTATGTTTCTATTCTTGCAAGAGACGGGTGTAGTCAATGTAACTGTATGTAGCATTGGGTTTGTAGTAGGCGCAGTAGTGTTTCGCCTCTCCTCACTGATATGCACACCTTAGCAATACTTCTCTCCTCTTTGGGTCCTCTCTAATGATATCAGTCATTGATGTATCTTGACGATGAAGATGCGACAGATGGAGTTTACAGTTAATGAGTAATATTACACAATCAGAGGCAGAAACATGGCTGGCACGTCGGTCGAGAGGGAGATTACTAGGCAAGGCAAGGCAAGGCAACTTTATTTATATAGCACATTTCATACACGAGGCAGACTCAAAGTGCTTCACATAAAAACATGTCATACAATAAAATGAAATAATAAAATGAAATAAAATAGAAGAATTAAAAGAAAATAAAGCAAAATTAAAAATGCTTTATAAAAAGTGCAAAAGTTAAAAGTGCAATGTAGTTAAGATTTAGCTGAAAGCTAAAGTAAACATAAAAGTTTTCAGTCTTGTTTTAAAAGTGGTCTAAGTTGAGGCAAGTCTTAAATCTTCAGGAAGTTTATTCCAGCTATTTGTTGCATAGTAACTAAATTGTATTAATTACATCACAGAACATTCCGTACAGTTTATGGATCATCTTCAGTGCACAAACCTCCTATAAATCTACCTTCAGTATTTACCCACGAAAGAAAACATGTTCCAAGTGGCAATTGAGTTTTCATCCTTCAGTGACAATATCACACTAACATGAACTTCGGAGGAAATTCAAACGCGAACTCACTACCGATCGGGCGCAGAAATGTGAGATAATTACATCATTGTTTTGGTTCTACATTAACAGATCAGGAGAAACAAAGAATCCGGTCATGTTTCGAAACGCAGGATATAGTGAGAGGGAGGACGGAGTGGAATCAGTTTTGGCAAGAAAATGACACAAGGTCTCGATGGACGAAGAACCACCGGGACCGGATAATCTTTCAGCCTGTCCACTAAATTCAGGGGCCCCAGGAATAAATCATACCATGACATGTTTCCCCAGCGTTCAGTAACACTTTCGGCCATGAGAGGCGTCTGGTTCATACCCCTGGGGTGTAAACTACCCAAGTGAAATATGAGGTGCTGCTCCTCCAATTTAGGGTGGGGCTCACTCTGGCCATGGAGGAGGCCCAGGACAGAACTGTTGGATTTGGAATGGGAGGAGGAGTTGAAGTGCTGAGCCACCGGGAGATCAGGTTGGTTATTGAGAACTGAGCGGAGGTGTTGGGCGAAGCGATCGCCAAGCCCACGCTTGGTCTCACCGATGTAGAGCAGTTGACACCTAGAGCAGCGGATGCAATAGATGAGGTTGGAAGAGGTGCAGGTGAACCTCTGCCGCTCCTGGAGAGACTGCTTGGGTCCTTGGATGGAGTCAAGGGGGGAGGTAAAGTGACAAGTGTAGCATCTCCTGCGGCTGCAAGGGAAAGTACCTGGGGAGAGGGTGGTTTGGGTGGACAAATTGACCAGGGAGTTATGTAAGGAGCGGTCTCTGCGGAAAGCAGACAGGGGAGGAGATGGGAAGATGTGGCCAGTGGTGGGATCCCGTTGGAGGTGGCGAAAATGGGCATGGCGGTAGGTTGGGCAACTTACAAACTTGGCAGGTATTCAACGTGACAGCTTTAATCAAAGGTTGGGGGGGGGGGATATGAAAGTGTGAAATATTGGTAACTGGAAAACAGAGAATGAGGGGTAGTGCAGGCAGACATTCTCACTCCACTTGATCCGACCACTGGAAGTGCCAACACATAGCCCTGTGGATCAAGTGCTAGTAAATAGGACCACAGCAGAAGGAAAGTTATCATGGCCTTGGAATTGTGAGCCAATCGGCCACATTCTGTACACTTTGTGACTCTCTGTGTATGTTATTTAGTGTGAAACACACTGGCAATACATCTGACGATTGGAAACGCATGTACGATAAACACAAGCGGAGAAGCACTGCTAAAGAATGCACAGCTTTGGCCTAAAGTCCTTTGCAAATACAATGCAATGGGAAGTGTGCTGTGTTGTATGTACTGCTGTATGAATTGAGAACAGTTCTAATATTCTTGTTGAAGATCTAATTCATTGCGCCCGGACACGTTGCAAGAATCACGTGGACACCAATGCTGTGCGGAAGGAGTCGTGTCTGGAAGTTTGACGTTCAGGCTCTTTTAGCGGCTGGAGTTGGTGTGACGGGCCAATCTTGAAATGGGGAACAAGGACACATATTTATTGCTGACCACTTCATGTCAGCTAGGTAAAACA
Organism: Amblyraja radiata; assembly: GCF_010909765.2. Classification (NCBI taxonomy): domain Eukaryota; kingdom Metazoa; phylum Chordata; class Chondrichthyes; order Rajiformes; family Rajidae; genus Amblyraja; species Amblyraja radiata. Next base: position 12,125,165 of record NC_045990.1, read on the forward strand.
CGCTGGCATCTGCTCAATGTTCCTGAGCCAGTGAGGAATAGTCAGACTGGCGGGCGCTTCATGGAACAAATCAACCACACGCGTGCACCACCATGCTCGCCAACTCAAGGCACCGCCCCACAATACATATAGAGCAAAGTCTACCATCAGACACAATGTCTCCGCGCATTATTTGATCCTGATCGGGAAGCGAAGATGAGATCCGTGCTTCTTATAATATTTGTAGTGTTGCTCCTGGCTCATCGTGTCATCGCACAGAAATATGACTATGGTAAGGGACGATAAACATTTGTGCACACATACTCCACACATGGATGGTGTTTGGAGAGTGTTGATTTAAAGCTGTGCTCTATAATATGGTGTGCAGTCCATGAAAAGAGCGTTCAAGGCTCTACGACACACACACACCAACGAATAAACACACACATGGAGGCTTAATTGGTTCAGTGTGGAACGTGAAAGGATTTACTGGATTCACATTACTCAAAAGCGGGTGGAACCGAAGAGAAGCGATGGGCAAACGTGTTACAATGGGCAAACGTATTGCAATGTCCATGCATTTTAAGAAAGATAATTGTTTATATTGTCATTTCAAAGGACGACTGGGCAACTGGGGTGCAAAGGAAAGACATTCTTGCCATAGAGGGAGTACAGAGAAGGTTCACCAGACTGATTCCTGGGATGGCAGGACTTTCATATGAAGAAAGACTGGATAGACTCGGCTTGTACTCGCTAGAATTTAGAAGTTTGAGGGGGGATCTTATAGAAACTTACAAAATTTTTAAGGGGTTAGACAGGCTAGATGCAGGAAGATTGTTCCCAATGTTGGGGAAGTACAGAACAAGGGGTCACAGTTTAAGGATAAGGGGGAAGTCTTTTAGGACCGAGATGAGAAAAAAACATTTTTCACACAGAGAGTGGTGAATCTGTGGAATTCTCTGCCACAGAGGGTAGTTGAGGCCAGTTCATTGGCTATATTTAAGGGGGAGTTAGATGTGGCCCTTGTGGCTAAAGGGATCAGGGGGTATGGAGAGAAGGCAGGTACAGGATTCTGAATTGGATGATCAGCCATGATCATATTGAATGGCGGTGCAGGCTCCAAGGGCCGAATGGTCTACTCCTGCACCTATTTTCTATGTTTCTATTTTTCTATGAACGCATCCATCTCTCTTAATACAGATAATATATCATTCCAGTGAATGTTCCCCGAACTGTATCAAAATATCGTCTGAAGAAGGGTTTCGGCCCGAAACGTTGCCTATTTCCTTCGCTCCATAGATGCTGCTGCACCCGCTGAGTTTCTCCAGCTTTTTTGTGTACCTTGTATCAAAATATTTCCTCCTTCGCTGAGACTTTCTGCCAGCCGTCCTTCCCTTTGAACCTTCAAGAACAAATGCAAACATTCTACATTGACTAGATTCTATTCATTCCGTTGTAATCGTGAACAAGGGGAAGGGTTATTTAGATGCTATTAGTCACCAGGAATTGTGTTTTCTGCATTGCACACAATATGTTACTCAACGCTTCCATAGTATTTCGCTGCATATGTAAATAAAATGATTTACCGACTGTTTATTCAGCTTTCATTTTATGCCCCATAGCGCAGTGCATACTAAACATGGAGTGTGTCAGAAGGATTGCCCCCAAAACTCTATGTCAATCGGATCTTGCTACGATGACTTAAGATGTTGCAAATATATTGGATCGGGATAGTATCGGTAATAAAGTGTGCATGAATAAATAATAGTTGCATTACCACAGCTTTGCTTTTCCTTACTTCTCTTTTGAAGTAATCTGCTGGAAGTAAAGTTATTCAGGAAAGAAGTGAACATCGGCAACAGCAGTCAGCAAAGGCTGCCGTGCAGCATCCATTCACACTTGAGTTTGCCAAGAATATAAAGGAGGATAGTAAAAGCTTCTTTATGTATGTGAAGAGGAAACATGTAGTTAAGACCAAAGTTGGACCCTTGAAGACTGAAAAAAGGTGTGTTTATTATGGGGAACAAGAAATGGCAGATGAGTTGAACATGGACTTTGGATCCGTCTTCACTAAGGAGGACACAAACAATCTTCCTGATGTACTATTGGCCAGAGGATCTGGGGTGGCGGAGGGACTGAAGGAAATCCACATTAGGCAGGAAATGGTGTTAGGTAGACTGATGGGACTGAAGGCTGATAAATCCCCAGGGTCTGGTGGTCTGCATCCCAGGGTACATCAGGAGTGGCTCTAGAAATCGTGGATGCATTGGAGTTGATTTTCCAATGTTCTACCGATTCACGATCAGTCAATGTGGATTGGAAGGTAGCTAATATTAACCTACTTTTTAAGAAAGATGTGAGAAAGCAAACAGGGAATTATAGACCAGTTTGCCTGACATCGGTGGTGGGGAAGATGCTGCAGTCAATCATAAAAGATGAATTAGCGGCACATTTGGATAGCAGAATCGGTCTGAGTCAGCATGGATTTACAAAGGGAAAATCATGCTCGACTAATCTTCTGGAATGTTTTGAGGATGTGACAAGGAAAATGGGCGAGGCGGAGCCAGTGGATGTAGTGTACCTGAATTTACAGAAAGCATTTCATAAGGGTCCACATAGGATATTATTGGGCAAAATTTGGTTCAGGAAACAAAGAGTAGGGATTAACGGGTCCCTTTCAGAATGGCAGGCAGTGACTAGTGGGGTACCGCAAGGCTCAATGCTGGGACTGCAGCTATTTACAATATGCATCAATGATTTAGATGAAGGGAATCAAAGCAACATTAGCAATTTTGCTGATTACACAAAACTGGGGATCGGCGATGAGTGTGAACTGTGATGAGGATGCTATGAGAATGCAGGGTGACTTGGACAGGTTGGGTGAGTGGGCAGATGCATGGCAGATGTAGTTTAATGTGGATAAATGTGAGGTTATCCACTTTGGTAGCAAAAACAGGAAGGCAGATTATTGTATAAATGGTGTCAAGTTGGGGAAAGGGGGAAGTATAACGGGATCTGGGGGATCCTTGTTCATCAGTCAATGAAAGTAAGCATGCAGGTACAGCAGGAAGGGTCTCGACCCGAAACGTCGCGAATTTCCTTCCCTCCGTAGATGCGGCCTCACCCGCAGAGTTTCTCCAGCATTTTTGTTTACCTTCGATTATCCAGCATCTGCAGTTCTTTCTTAAACATGCATGTACATCAGGCAGTGAAGAAAGCGAATGGCATGTTGGCCTTCATATCAAGAGGAGTTGAGTATAGGAGCAAAGAGGTCCTCTGCAGTTGTACAGAGTCCTAGTGAGACCACACCTCCCCGTCTACTGATACTCTCCTCCGCCTAGCAGAGCTGGTCCTTATCCTTAATAACTTTTTGTTTGCTCCTCCCATTTCCTCCAAATACAAGGCGTAGCTATGGGCATGCGCATGGGCCCTAGCTATGCCTGTCTCTTTGTTGGGTATGTCAAACAATCCTTGTTCAAGGCGTACCGTGGCCCTATCCCCAAACTCTACCTCCGCTACATCGACGACTGCATTGGTGCTACCTCCTGCACCCACACACTACTCATTGACTGCATCCATTTCACCACTAACTTCCATCCGGCACTCAAATACACCCGGACCATTTCCGACATTTCCCTACCATTTCTAGACCTCACTATCTCCATCACAGGTGATAGACTACTGACCGGCATCTACTATAAACCCACTGACTCCCATGGCTATCTGGACTACACTTCTTCCCACCCTGCTTCCTGTAAGGACTCCATCCCATACTTCCAACACCTCCGTCTACGTCACATCTGCACCCAGGATGAGGTTTCCCAACCCAGGGCATCGGAGATGTCCTCATTCTTCAGGGAACGGGGGTTCTGTGGCAAAGAAGACGTTCATAGGCCAATCGGCCCATCAAGTCTATTCCGCCATTCAATCATGGCTGGTCTAGAACATTCACCAAGATCATGGCTCATATTCCACGATCTATCTCTCCCTCCTAACCCCCTTCTCCTGCCTTCTCCCCATAACCTCAGACAGTTCTGTCTGAAGAAGGGTCTCGACCCGAAACGTCGCCTACTCCTTCTCTCCATAGATGCTGCCTCACCCGCTGAGTTTCTCCAGCATTTTCTGCTCCCTTTGATTTTTCCAGCATCTGCAGTTCTTTCCTAAACATAGACAAACCAGGATAGCTTTAGTTTAGTTTATTGTCACGTGTACCGAGGTACAGTGAAAAGCTTTTTTGTTGCGTGCTATCCAGTTAGCGAATAGTCTGTACATGATTACAATCAAGCCGTCCAAAGTGTACAGATACAAGATAAAGGGAATAACGTTTAGTGCAAGTAATGTCTAATAAAATATATACTGTGGATCTCCAATCAGGTTTTGCAAATGTAGGTGGTAGGTCATGACCGTTTTTCATCTTTCTCAGTAAACGCTAGGTTTCTGGGATGGGTTGTGGAGCAGTTGGACTTGCTAATACACGTAGATACAATACAATAATACTTTATTAGCCAAATATGTTTTGCAACATATGCGGAATTTCATTTGCAATACAGTCATACCAATAAAAAGCAACACAACCCACAAAATACATTTCACCATAAACATCCACCACAGTGACTCCTCCACATTCCTCACTGTGACAAAAAAAAAGTTCAATCTTTTCCCTTCTTTGTTCTCCCGCGGTCAGGGGCCTCAAGCCTTCCGTTGACAGGACGATCTTGACTCCCGTAACCGGCGGTCGAGCCCTCCTCGTCGGGGCGATCAAGCTCCTGCATCGGGGGGGGGGGAAATCTCAGCTTCCCCCACGCCGGTGATCGGAACCCTGGTCTGGACTTCTCTGGAAGTGGTGTCAGAGGTACTGTGGATAGAGTGGCGTACAAGGCTTTTGCCATGCAGGCCTTCATCAGTCAGGATATTGAGTATAGGTTGATTACTAGGTGGCACGGTGGCACAGCGGTAGAGTTGCTGCCTCACAGCGCCAGAGACTCGGGTTCCATCCTGACTACGGGGGCATGGTCACCATTGACCACATAGACACATGGAAGTGCAGATGCTGGAATCTTGTTAGAACACAAACCGCTGGAGTAATGCAACGTGTCAGGAAGCATCTCTGGAGGACATGGATAGGTGACGTTTCGAGTTTAGTTTAGTTTAGAGATGCAGCATGGAAATAAGGCCATTCGGCCCACCGAGTCAGCACCGACCAACAATCCCCGCACACCAACACTATCCTAACCACACTAGGGACAGTTTTTACAGTTCCATCAAGCCAATTAATCAACAAACCTGTACGTCTTTGGAGTGTGGGAGGAAACCCACGCAGGTCACGGGGAGAACGAGGGGCTTGTTTCCGCGCTGCATCTCTAAACTAAACTCAACTCAACTAAAAGCGAAACGCCACCTATCCATGTCCTCCAGAGATGCTGCCAGATCCGTTGTGTTACTCCAGCACTTTGTGTTCTAACAAGATTCCAGCATCTGCAATTCCTTGTGTTTGTGTGGTCAATTGAATGGAAGCTCAGGAGATGCCGAGGAGAAGATGAACCAGGTAAAGCTACAGTTAATGAGCCACACCAAAGCTGGGGAATCTGTGGGACTCATTGCAACAGATGGCGGGGGAGGCCACGTCAATGGATATTTTTAATGCAGATATAGATAGATTATTGATTAGTACGGGTGTCAGGGGTTATGGGGACAAAGGTGGAGAATGGGGTTGGGGGGGAGAGATAGATCAGCCACGATTGAATGGCGGAGTAGACTTGATGGGCCGAATGGCCTAATTCTGCTGCTATCACATGAGTTTATGAAACCACCCTTTCACACGAAGATTAATTAACAAGACGGCTTCAGAAAATAGCACGGAGCGCCAGGATCCTGAGGGAATGATCACTCAGGAATTGGCTCCACGGATTGTCGGGATACTGTGGGAATGATCGCTTGGGAATGGACCAGGGAATGCCGGGATACAGAGGAAACACTCACTCAAGGTACCGGCTCCAGCAAGACAGGAGCAGGCCATTAATTTAAACCTGTCTGAAATAAACACTGAATATTCTGGGATTACTCAACAAGTCAGTCAGCATCTCTGGAGAGAGAGAGAGAGACAGAGAGAGAGGGTGGAGAGAGAGAGTGAGGGAGAGAGAGGTTGGGGGGAGAGGAGAGAGGGAGGGGGAGAGAGAGAGAGATTGGGAGAGAACAAGAGCAAGAGAGTTTGAGAGAAAGAGGGAGAGGGGAGAGAGATGGAGAGAGAAAGACACTGAGAGACAGCAGAGAGGGGTAGAGAGAGAGAGAGAGATTGATATAGGCTGTGGGCCGAGCATCAAAAATGTGTCGAGAAATCAAATTTTGTGACCCATGTCTCGGAACTACATAAAATTATGCACAGATTTAGATGAAATATAATTGGGAAGGAAGTCATAACTCGTTAGTGGCAAAAATTGAACATTAATTAATTAAACTAATTAGAAAATGAGATCAGAAAAGTAAGCGCCATCTAGTGTCCAATGCCCATATTACTCACCGGCCTACGACAGGCCCAACCGACCGACCGACTGACCCTGACCCTAACACTAACCTTACCCTGACCCTAACCCTAATCCTGACCCTAACCCTAATCCTAGCCCAGCTGTACATTTGTTATTTATCATTTTTATTTAACAGTTAACATCATGACTTTATAAAGATAAATCAATTGATAAACAAAATGATCAGCAAGGTGAGCATTACCTTTATTCCTTGGAAACCTTGTTATTGCTACTGATGTAATGAGGAGGCAGCCGTGATCCCAGGGTCCTCGCTGCCTAGCGACCATGAAACAAAACACGGGATTGGTCAATTTGTGTCCGACCTCAATGTCAAACGTGCATTGATTGGACAATTAGTACTCTGAAAATTGGAAGTTTCTGTCATATTTAAACAAAATGTGCAGGTTTTGTTCTTGACGAATTTCAGGTATGATTTATATTATATTTTTACACAATATGTGAAAAATTTAGGTAGTTCCGTGAGTTGGGTCACGAACCTGAAGGAAAAAGCTCCTCGGCCCACAGCCTAATAGGAACGATTTAGATTGAGAAAGATAATTGGGCAATTGGGATGATCTTAGATAGGGCATCTTGGTCAGCATGGATGAGTTGGACCGAAGGGCCTGTTTCCATGCTGTATGACTCTATGAAGAGTCTTCAACCAGAAACGCTAACCTTTCCTCTTTCTCCAGACGCTGCCTGACCTGTTGAGTATTTCCGGTGTTTATTTCAGACTTGCAGCATCTGCAGGTTTGTTTGAACTCCGTGGGATTCATGGATGGTTGGCACAAAATGATAATTCACTGCTGGAAGAGTTTGCAGCTGAAGACGCTGACTGGCTCATCATTCAGAGCCCATATTCTCCCACGCAATGTCCAACTGAGTTGTCTTCACAGTCTCATAGTCTTCGAAACCTGAGAATAAAACCAAATATGTGTAAGAAAGAACTGCAGATGCTGGTTTAAACATTGACTTCTCTAACTTCAGATAGTCCTTGCTTTCTCTCTCCATCCCCTTCCCCTTCACAGTTCTCCCACCAGTCTTACTGTCTCCGCCTACATTCTATCTGTCCCGCCCCCCTCCCCGACATCAGTCTGAAGAAGGGGCTTGACCCGAAATGTCGCTCATTCCTTCTCTTCAGAGATGCTGAGTTACTCCAACATTTTGTGTCTACCTTCGAATAAAATCAAATGACAGACTTTACCTGCCATGTCCAAGCATCATAATAATCTGAGCACAGAGAAGATTTACGAGGACGTTTAGTTTAGAGATACAGCGCAGAAACAGGCCCTTTGGCCCGAGTCCGCTCCGACCAGCGATCCCCGTACACTAGCACTATCCCACATACTAGGGTCAATTTACAATCTTTTACCAAAGCCAATTAAGGATGTGGGAGAAAACCGGAGCACCGGGAGAAAACCCACGTGTTCACAGGGAGAACATGCAAACTCCGTACAGACAGCACCCGTAGTCAAGATGGAACTCGGGTCTTTGGCGCTGTGAGGCAGCAAGTCTACCGCTGCACCACGGTGCAGGAAGGGGAGGAAGGAATGGAGGCGTGTGTTGGAGCATTGGAGAGGGGGCACCAGTGCAGCGCATGTCACAGCAGCTGGCTGGGGTTCGCTGCGGCAATACACCATGCGCGTTTGGTCATCGGCACTCACCGTCACTCATGGCGATGGGGGAGAAGGTGTCTGCCGCCTCTGCCTTCTTCCTCCGGCACATACGGCTGAACCAGTTGCTGTATTCTCTCCTCACCTGCCCACAGAAGGCAGTAAATAAACAAATCAGCACAAAAACATCACGAGACCGTACACTGACGACGTGAAAGCGAACCGTAGATTATTAATGTTCTTTAGATTTTTAGTTAGAGATACAGCGCGGAAACACCCAGTCCTTGTCACTTGAAAATCTGAGTCCTTGTGTCATCCAACCTACATTGCCACTGTATACTTACAAACTATTGATTCAGAATTAAAGGACGTTCATTTAAGAAGGAGATGAGGAGGAATTTCTTTAGTCGGTGGTGAATCTGTGGAATTCGTTGACACAGACGGCTGTGGAGGCCAAGACATTGGTTATTTTTAAAGCAGAGAATGACAGATTCTTGATTAGTATGGGGGTCAAAGGTTATGGTGAGAGGGCAAGAGAATGGGGTCAAGAGGGAAGACAGATCAGCCATGATTGAATGGTAGAGTGGACTTGCTGGGCCAAATGGTCTAATTCTGTTCTCATGAACATGAATTCTGTTGTCGGTGAAGGGCGACACGGTGGTGCAGCGGTAGAGTTGTTGCCTCACAGCGCCAGAGACCCGGGTCCGATCCTGACTACGGGTGCTGTCTGTACGGAGTTTGCACATTCTCCCCGTGACCGGGTGGGTTTTCTCCGGGTGCTCCTGTTTCCTCCCACACTCCAAAGACGTACAGGTTTGTAGGTTAATTGGCTTAGGTGAAAAATGTAAATTGTCCCTAATGTTTAGGATAGAATCGCAGTCATAGAGTGATATATGTGGAAACAGGCCCTTCGGCCCAACTATCCTACACCGGCCAACAGCAGAATAGCGTGAGGGTGAGAGCAGATTACCTGCTGGTTCAGCAGGCAGTGGACCAGGAAGATGAACACTCCCTGGGAACCGTTTACAATGGTGAATATGTACGACAATACTATGGTGTCCTCGTTCAGCTGGAAAAGTCCAATGACCCATGAGCAGCCCAACACAACGAATTGGGCCATGGTCTTGAAGGTCCGTATCCTGGTGATGTACAAAGACAGGGTGAGGACCTCAACCCAACAGTGAACCATGCCCAAAATCCCCTCGACCCCCTAAATTCCTTCCCCTCTCTCTCGTCTCCCTCTCCCCAACTCTCAGTCTGAAGAAGTGGTCACATACACCAAGTATGAAGAAGGGTCTCGACCCGAAACATCACCCGTTCCTTCTCCCCAGCGATGCTTCCTGTCCCACTGAGTTACTCCAGCATTTTGTGTCTAACTACTATCTATCTCACTGGTGACTCTCAGACTATCCTTGATCGGACTTTGCTGGCTTTACCTTGCACTAAACGTTATTCCTTTATCATGTATCTGTACACTGTAAATGACTCAATTGTAATCATGTATTGTCTTTCCACTGACTGGATAGCACGCAACAAAAGCTTTTCACTGTACCTTGGTACACGTGACAATAAACTAAACTGAACTGAACTGGGAACATGAGGAAAGGAACTGCAGATGCTGGTTTAAACCAAAGATAGACACAACAAGCTGGAGTAACTCAATGGATCAGGCAGCATCACTGGAGAGAAGGAAACAATGGCCTGTATCCTTTATCATCATTACTTTTTTTGCATATCATTCATTTGTTCTTTTTATTTTTAAGAAAGAACTGCAGATGTTGGAAAAATCGAAGGTAGACAAAAATGTTGGAGAAACACAGCGGGTGAGGCAGCATCTATGGAGTGAAGGAATAAACGACGTTTCGGGTCGAGACCCTTCTTCAGACTGATGTGGGGGGGGGAAGAAATGAAGAGGCGGAGACAGTGGGCTGTGGGAGAGCTGGGAAGGGGAGGGGAAGAAAGGAGAAAGCAGGGACTACCTGAAATTGGAGAAGTCAATGTTCATATCACTGATGTGTAAACTACCCAAGCAAAATATGAGGTGCTGCTCCTCCAATTTGCGGTGGGGCCTCACTCTGGTCATGGATGAGGTCCAGGGCAGAAAGGTCGGATTTGGAATGGGAAGGGGAGTTGAAGTGCTGAGCCACCGGGAGATCAGGTTGTTTATTGCGAACTGAGCGGAGGTGTTGGGCGAAGTGATCTATATACGTTCTATATATATGTTTTATATCTCTCTACATCACCGTCTATATCTCTCGTTTCCCTTTCCCCTGAATCTGGGTCTGAAGAAGGGTCTCGACTTGAAACGTCACCTATTCCTTCTCTCCAGAGATGATGCCTGACCCGCTGAGTATCTTCTCAGTTATTGTTGGCTAGCGATCAATATCCTCACTGTAGCTGAGTCGACCCATTAATCCTACGATGATTGACCTCTGTCTCCCCCTGTTTCTTGTGAGGTTTCATACGTACCTGGAATCCTTGATGGTTGAAACATCGGCGTTCAGGGCAGTCATGCTATTCCTCAAGATCCAGATGATCATGACAAACAAAACCGTGTTAACCTGCAACACAGCAGCACCGTAATTATAGTTCCAACTAGACCAAGTGGGACCCATTGGGACCCATGTTCACACGGGAGGGCTGGTCCCCCAACGCAATATTCCACATCTCCACCAATTCCAATATTGGTGGCAGGGGTGGTTTCTGGAGCGCTAGTATGGGTGTTGTGGGCTGAAGGGACTGGTTTCCAGAAGGCTAGTATGGACATTGTGGGTCGAATGAATACTTGGGCTGGCAGCTCACTCACTCACGGCTGGTGGGCTGACAGTTGACTTGTGGCTATTCCTTGAAATACCATTTCAAGCAGGGTGCCAGGCCACCAAATTCAAATGCAGTCTCATACCATTTCAAGCAGGGTCCAAGGCCACCAAATTCAAATGCACTCATACCATTTCAAACAGGGTGCAAGGTCACCAAATTCAAATGCAGTCTCATTCCATTTCAAGCAGGGTGTAAGGCCACCAAATTCAAATACTGTATACCATTTCAAGCAGGGTGAAACCATCATAAAACCACATAACACACCACAAAACCATATAAAAAACAAATAAAACCACATATAAAAACCACACACAATTCAGTAGACATTCAGTGTGTTCACTTGATTCACAGCTCAGACAGAGAGTCGTGACCTCTCACTCCCCCATCTTGCAGAGACTTAGCCACGCCCACACTTCAGGGTTTTATAGCCCCTCCCACCAGACGGGGCGTGACCTTCATGGCATGATTGACAGCAGTGAGAATCTCAACATTTTAAAAACATTAATAAGTCTTTTATTTTTCATCGATGGGAAAAATCCTCTTGTCCTGTGCAGCGGAGGGGGACTCTGAGTAAGATGGCCAAAAATCACAGCCCTAAGGGGTAGTGTTTTTTCTAAAATCAATATGTGCAAAGGAATGGATGATGTTTCGGGTCGAGACCCTTCTTCAGACTCACTCCATCAGTCTCGACCCGAAATGTCACTCATTCCTTCTCTCCAGAGATGCTGCCTGTCCCACTGAGTTACTCCAGCTTTTTGTGTCTACCTTCGGTTTAAACCAGCATCTGCAGTTCCTTCCAACACATGGCTGATCTATCTCTCATTCCCATCTCTCCTTCCATTCTCCTGCCTTCTACTTATAACCTCTGACACCCGTACTGATCAAGAATCTATCTATCTCTGCCTTGAAGATATCCATTGACTTGGCCTCCACCGCCGTCTGTGGCAATGAATTCCACAGATTCACCAGCCTCCACTTTCCTTATTCTCCACACCCCCTTCAAACAGAAGATACCAAAGCTTTTAGTCAGGCAAATGGATGCTGAGGGAATGGAGGGATATGGAGCATGCGTAGGTGGATAGGAGCTGGTCTTGGCATCATGTTTGGCACAGACATTGTGGGCCAAAGGGCCTGTTCTTGTGCTGTACTGTGTTCTATGAAGCACCTACCACCAGACTCAGGAACAGCTTCTTCCTCTCTGCTATCAGACTAATTAACAGTCTTTCCATAAGCAAGAATACTATGTGATCTTCCAATCTCATTGTGGAACTGCTACACTACAATGCTGAGAAACTATATTCTGCACTCTGGTAGATTTATCTTCACTCGTACTGTTGTACTTGAGTTTGGCTTGATTGTATTTATGCACGGTGGCGCAGCGGTAGAGATGCTGCCTGATAGCGCCAGAGTCCCGGGCTCAAAGCTGACTACGGGTGCTGTCTGTACGGACAGCACGTCTGCCTCAGGGGGCGGTGGAGGCCGGTTCTCTGGATACTTTCAAGAGAGAGCTAGATAGGGCTCTTAAAGATAGCGGAGTCAGGGGATATGGGGAGAAGGCAGGAACGGGGTACTGATTGGGGATGATTAGCCATGACCACATTGAATGGTGGTGCTGGCTCGAAGGGCTGAATGGCCTACTCCTGCACCTATTGTCTATTGACACAGACACACGCACATGCACATGCACGCATTCACACACACACATACACTCACACTCATACACACACTCTCACACACACTCACGCACACACACATGCACACACTCATACATTTGCAGACACGCACACACACACACCTCTCTCTCTCATGTACACACACACACAGGGGTACATGGATAGGACAGGTTTGGAGGGATATAGGCCACACGTGGGCAGGTGGGACTAGTGTAGATGGGACATGTTGGTCAGTGTGGGCAAGTTGGGCTGAAGGGCCTGTTTCCACACTGTATCACTCTATGACTGTAAAACATGGACTGAGGAGCAGTCCACAAATGAAACATTCAACATGTCACCAGGGTACTCATAGACATACTTGGTGCAAACTTCACCCCGATGAAAAATAAAAATCTCTGTGCAACAAGTAGCTAATAATAGACTGGGTTAAAAGAGGATTCAAGTTTCCAAAGAGGGAGGGAATGTACCGGTTTAGTCCAAAGCAGACCAAAATACAGGAGCTAGTGTGAGGGGGAGATTAGATGCTTTCAATGATGTAGAAAGAGTTGGTGGAGATTTGATGAGAGTTTGGTTTAGGTTAGTTTAGAGATACAGCACAGAAACAGGCCCTTTGGCCCACCAGGTCCAGCGATCCCCGCACACTAACACTATCCTACACACACTGGAGACAATTTACACATACACCAAGCCAATTAAACTACAAACCTGTACGTCTTTGGAGTGTGGGAGGAATCCGGAGCACCCGGAGAAAACCCACGCGGGTCACGAAGCGGATGTACAAACTCCGTACAGACAGCACCCCTGGTCAGGATGGAACCCGGGTCTCTGGAGCTGTGAGGCAGCAACTCTACCACTGCGCCACCGTGCCACCCTAATGGACAGGCCTTGAGATACCACCCGTGCCTGGTCCACTTACTCTGCCTCATCAGAGACTATTGTACTATTGTACATCACAAAACCACAAATTAGTATACCAAACGTATTAAATTTAATTGAGGACTTTGGATCCTTTTCAGGATATAGAATAAATTGGAACAAAAGTGAAATTATGTCGATAAAACCAAAAGACTCAACACACCTCCAGAAATTCCCCTTTAAAATAGCCACAGAAAAATTCAAATATTTGGGAATTGAAATGACTAGAAACTACCATGATATGTTTAAACAACAACAACAACAACAACAACAACAACAACAACAACAACAACAACAACAACAACTCCTACATCAGGTTGCTATTCATTGATTTCAGCTCTGCCTTTAACACTGTCATCCCCGCCAGCTTGATCACCAAACTCAGCGGACTTGGCATCTCCACCTCCCTCTGCAATTGGACACTGGACTTCCTCACTAACAGACCACAGTCTGTTAGGGTCAACAACCTCACCTCCTCAACTATAGCACTGAACACCGGCGTGCCACAGGGCTGTGTGCTCAGCCCTCTCCTCTACTCCCTCTTCACCCATGACTGCATCCCTAAGAATGGATCCAACGCCATCATTAAATTCGCCGACGACACCACGGTGGTAGGACTGATCAGTGACAACGACGAGTCAGCCTACAGGGATGAGGTCCAGCACCGGACAGCCTGGTGTGCCAACAATAACCTCGTCCTCAACTCCAAGAAGACGAAGGAAATTATTGTCGACTTCAGGAAGATCAGAGGGGGCAGACATACCCCCATCCACATAAATGGGACTGAGGTGGAGCGCGTCTCCAACTACAAATTCCTCGGGGTACACATCTCGGAGGATCTGTCCTGGTCCCTCAACACCTCCAAGCTGATCAATAAGGCGCAGCAGCGCCTTTACTTCCTGAGGAGGCTCAAGAAAGCTCACCTGTCCCCCCAGATCCTGACCAACTTTTACCGCTGTACCATAGAGAGCATCCTGACCACCTGCTTCACGGTATGGTACAGCAGCTGCACTGTAGCGGACAGGAAGGCACTACAACGGGTGGTGAAAACCGCGCAGTACATCATCGGTGCCCCGCTCCCTGCCATGGATGCCCTCCACTGAAAACGGTGTCTGAGACGGGCCGGGAAGATCATTAAAGACCCCTCCCACCCCAACCATGGACTGTTTGCCCTCCTCCCATCAGAGAGACGGTACAGGAGCCTCAGGTCCCGTACTAGTAGGATGAGGAACAGCTTCTACAATAATACCATCACATTGCTGAACTCGGAGTCCCGCCGATAGATGTCTCCAGTCCCTCCGTCCACATTGTTTGATTATTCTGTATTTTTATTTCTATATTGCATTACTACTACGGACTGACGCTAAACTGCATTTCGTTGTACCCATACTTGTATCTGTGCAATGACATTAAAGTTGAATTGAACTGAAGCCAATTATAATCCCTTACTTAAGAAACTAAATAATTTGATTAAATTCTGGAAAACATGTCCCTAATAGGCAGAATAAACGCTATAAAAATGATCTTTTTACCACAAATCCTATACCTATTTCAATCAATACCTATATATCTCCCAAAAAAGTTTTTCAAAAAATTGGACTCAGACATTACAAATTTTATATGGGATTATAAATCCCATAGAATACAAAGAGCACACCTTAATAAACGAAAAGAGTTGGGGGGTCTAGCGCTCCCTAATTTTATGTATTATAATTGGGCAGTAAATATTAAAAATATGATTCACTTGCTGGACAATTCTGCCCAGCAGGTGGACTGGATTGTAATGGAAAGAGAGGACTGCTCTCCGTGTAATATAGGAGCGACTCTCCTCTCACCAATACATCTGAATAACAAAAATTATAATAAAAATCCAATTATACATAGTACAATTAGAACATGGAAACAAATAAAACAGAATCTAAAATTAAGAAACCTATCTCTTTTAATACCAATAGTTAATAATCCATCGTTTAAACCATCAATTATAGACAAATCATTTATACAATGGGAAAGAATGGGAATCAAAACGCTCGAAGATCTGTATGAATTGGGAAAATTACTATCATTTCAACAACTACAACTGAAATATAATTTGAAAAATAATCAATGTTTTAAATATCTTCAAATTCGTGATTATCTGAAAAAATATACAAAAGACTATCATAATATGCCTACCGACTTACTGGATGAAGCAATGAAGACAAAGGCGGAATCAGCTAATCTAATATCGTACCTATATAACATCATCTTAAACATAGAAATACCCACATCTGATGGAATTAGAAGAGACTGGGAACAAGAATTAGCTATAAAAATTTCAAAAGAGAGCTGGGATAATCACTTACTACAGGTGCATAAATGTTCGATCAACGTACGACATACTCTCATCCAATTCAAAACATTACATAGACTATATTATTCAAAAACTAAAATAAATAAACTCTTCCCCAATGTCTCACCCATCTGTGATAAATGTCTGTGTCAAGAAGCTACCATAGCGCATTCTTTTGTTTTTTGTACAAAAATCCAAAAATTCTGGTATGAAATATTTGATATCTTTACAAAATTAATCAAAATAAAACTGGTACCAAAACCAGAATGGATCATTTTTGGAATATCGGAAGGTAACCCTGAACTAAACGTGTTTCAGAAGAATTTACTCAATTACGGGCTAATAATGGGAAAAAAGCTCATACTTAAATTCTGGAAAAATGCGCCCACACCAACAATAAAAATGTGGATATCAAATATGTTTGAAACACTACATCTGGAAGAGATGATATTCCTCTTAGCAGGCAAAGCAGACCAATTCCAAAAGACGTGGTCTACGTTTTTGGAACTATTACAAGCATGAGGTGCAATAGTAATTCAAAAAATAAACAAATAAATAAATAAATAAATGGTACCAGGATCTGGCAACGGGGGATAAAACAATAAAAACAGACTTGGTTGGTAGTCCCCTTTCTGCAGAGTTTAATGTTATAATAGAGCGATTGTTTCTCCTTTCTTTTTCCTTCTTTTCTAGGGTCTACTCTCTTTCTTTACTTCCTTCTCTAACTTCTTTTCTAAGGGGCTTTCTTTTCTCAACACTCTCTTGCACCTTCACGACTCTTGTGCACTTTCCTTACTTCCTTTACTTCTATCTTTTTCTTAAAGCTCAAAAAATGAAGCGGTACAAAAAAATGTATTAAGACATATGTGTTGTGTATTATTGTAACTTACCGTACTTCTAATAAAAAGAATAAAAAATACATTTAAAAAAAAGAATGCGGTGGAGGCAGGTTCTCTGGATACTTTCAAGAGAGAGCTAGATAGGGCTCTTAAAGATAGCAGAGTCAGGGGATATGGGGAGAAGGCAGGAACGGGGTACTGATTGGGGATGATCACCCATGATCACATTGAGTGGCGGTGCTGGCTTGATGGGCTGAATGGCCTACTCCTGCACCTATTTTCTATTGTCTATTGTATCACTCCTTCCAACCTTACCAAAATCACGAAGGACACCGGACCCAACAAACTCCAGATAAACCCTTTCTCCAGATCCAGCCAACACCTGCAAGTAAAGAAACATTTATTCATTTAGCAATGGGATTTTCAAAAGTAATAATTATTTTTTTAACCTTCTGGGGCTTCTGTTAAAGTCTTGCATCACAACTTCTGACAACCAGGGTGATAACGGCAATGAAGATAGACGCAGAATAACTCAACGGGTCAGGCAGCATCTCTGGAGAACATGGAGAGCTGACGTTTCAGGTCGGGACCCTTCTTCAGAAGTGGTATTTGAGGCTGAACAAGGGTCTCGACCCGAAATGTCGCCCGTTCCTTCTCTCCAGAGATGCTGTCTGTCCCGCTGAGTTACTCCAGCTTTTTGTGTCTATCTTCGGTTTAAACCAGCATCTGCAGTTCCTTCCTACATATGATATTAGCACCAATCAGGGTGAGTGGACTGGAGGCTGCGTCAGCTTGAATGGAGTGTCTGGGTGGGCATGGAGGGGTTGGGCCTAGTCTGTGGCTCTGGGACAGCAGATATTGTAAAGGCAGCACACAGTACAAACAGGTATATGTAGGAAGGAAGATGCTGCTTTAAACTGAAGATAGACACAGAGCTGGAGTAACTCAGCGGGACAGGCAGCATCTCTGGAGAGAAGGAATGGGTGACGTTTCTTCAGTCTGTGTGATGGTGTGTGTCACCGTGTGTATCACCGTGTGTGTCATTGTGTGTATCACTGTGTGTGTCACCGTGTGTCACCATGTGTATCACCGTGTGTGACGGTGTGTGTCACCGTGCGTGACGGTGTGTGTGACGGTGTGTGTCACCGTGTGTGTCACCGTGTGTAGTGCTGTGTGTCACCGTGTGTGACGGTGTATGTCGTACTAACCCGTCGTGTCTCCAGTAGCCGCAGGTGTTGACAGAGGCTGCCACGGTCACCACCAGCGCCGGGCACAGGTAGGCGGCAGTGTACATGTATCGCCGCTTCATCACGCGTGTGCGGGTGAAGTTCACCACCTTCAGGTTGAGCACCATCAGCCACAGGTGTACGGCCTCCAGCAGCATCCAGCTGAACGCCACCAGCAGCAGGTAGTGCAGACTACCCAGCACCAACGCACACACCATCTGCAGAGACAACAGTGGTCACTGCATGCCCACTGGAGACCACCCAATACCCATCCTTCACCCACCCCTCACGTACTCCACCCATCCTACACCCCCATCCAATCAAGGCCACCCACCCAAACAGCCAACCCATCCCCACCCACTCTCACCCACCCTCAACCCAACACACTCCATGCCCCCTGCCCAATACCTACCTCACCCCTCATGCACCCTCACCCCACACCCCACACAACACCCACCCCATCCCACATCACATGCACCCCACATCCAACCTCACCCTTCATGCACCTCACCCACACCCTCCCCTTACCCACCCCACCCCATCCCACCCCTCACCCACCCCACCACCATCCCTCACCCACACCCACCCGTCACCCACACGTTACCGATTGCTGTTTGATGAACATGGTGATGAGGAAGAGCAGCTCGGCCAGGAAGAGGTTGAGGCAGAGGTGCGCTCGGATCAGCGTGTTGGGGCCGCGGATGGCCTTGCACCAGAACAAGGTTGCTACAGACAACAAGAGGAGGAGGAGAGACACGGGCAGCACCAGCAGAGTGATCCACCAGAGGGCGGTACTGTGCACCGGGTCCTGAGGGCAACACAGATCAACATCAGGCAACCGCAATGTAAATGGTCCAAGTTTACGATGCAGCACAAACCACACCAAATTACTCCAGTACTTTGTGTGTCTGAAGAATGGTCTCGACCCGAAACGTCGCCTATTTCCTTCGCTCCGTAGATGCTGCCTCACCCGCTGAGTTCCTCCAGCATTTTTGTCCACCTTCCAGTACTTTGTGAGGTTATTTTCTAAACCAGTATCAGCAGTTCAGACGAAATGTGTTGGAAGGAACAGCAGATGCTGGTTTACACTGAAGATATGCACAGAATGCTGGTGTAACTCAGTGGGTCAGGCAGCATCTATGGAGCGAAGGAATTGGTGATGTTTCGGGTCGAAATCCTTCCTCAGATGCTGGTTTACATTGTGGAGTAATTTTGTCTCGGTCTGTAGGTTTCCTCAAAGTGCCCCTGGAGTGTAGGATGCGAAAGTGGGATAACATGGAACTAGTGTACATGTGATCAGTAGTCGGCGTGGACTCGGTGGGCTATGGTAAACTGACTGTAAAAGCAACAAAATGAAATGAAACAAATTTAAATGAAACTAAACTGAACTAAATTGTACACTCTGGAGTTTAGAAGGATGAGAGGGTATCTCATTGAACATATAAAATCATTAAGGGTTTGGACACGCTAGAGGCAGGAAACAAGTTCCCGATGTTGGGGGAGTTCAGAACCAGGGGCCACAGTTTAAGAATAAGGGGTAGGCATTTAGAACGGAGACGAGGAAACACTTTTTCACACAGAGTTGTGAATCTGTGGTATTCCTCTGTGGAGGCCGGTTCTCGGGATACTTTCAAGAGAGAGCTAGATAGGACTCTTGAAGACAGCGGAGTCAGGGGGGTATGGGGAGAAGGCAGGATTTATCTCTTGGTGCTAATGGAATCAAGGGATATGGAGAGAGAGCAGGAACGGGGTACTGATTGTGGATGATCAGCCATGATCACATTGAATGGTGGTGCTGGCTCGAAGGGCCGAATGGCCTACTCCTGCACCTATTGTCTATTGTCAAAATTAAACGGAACTTAGCGGAACAAAACTAATCTAAATGAAACTAATTTAAACTAAACTCCACAGAGCGAGCTTACCGAGGTCACGATCGAACCTGGCCAATAGTTCTATGTTATCCCACTCTCACATCTCACACACTGGGGGCAATTTACAATTAACCTCCAAACCCGCACGTCTTTGGGATGTGGGAGGAAACGGGAGCACCCGGAGGAAACCCACGCGGTCACGGGGTGAACATGCAAACTTTTGTGAAGACTTTCCACTGACTGGATAGCACGCAACAAAAACGCTATTCGATGCATGTGACAATAAACAAAACAAATTTAAACTCATCTCAACTAAAAGTGTTTAAACAAAACAAAACTAAAATAAAATGATTTAAACTAAACGAAACTAAATTAAAATAAACCAAACTAATGTAAAATAAATTAAACTAAACTAAACTGAAAGAAAGTAAACATTTAAACTAAAAGAAGCTAAACTGAACTAAACTAAATTAAATGACACTAAAGTTTCCCTGTATTTACATGGGGACAGCACCAGAGGTCAGGATTGAACCTGTGTCACTGGCGTTGTGAGGCAGCAACTCTACCAGCTACTCCACTGTGTGGCGCCCGTGTTCCTACTGTCTGTGTTCCTGCGCTGCCGGACCGTGGGCCAAGTGGCTGCCCGATGCCCAGCTCCATGCCCGCTCTCCACCCGTCTCACCATTTTGTACTGAGCCAGGAGCAGGGCAAAGCTGGACAGGGTGTTGTAGGTACAGGTGGCGTGAGTCTTGTTGCCGCTGCTCTCCTGCTGTGTTGCCCAGCCGTTGCCCATCCAGGTGCCGCAGTGTCTCTTCCTCTTGCCATCATCGCACGGCTGGAAACAAGCACACCCGAGTATTACACACCTCCCTTACACACACGCACATGCACACACACACACTCACACTCAAACACACACACACACACACACACACACACACACACACACACACACACACACACACACACACACACACACACACACACTCACACACACACACTCACACACACACACACATACACACACACACACACACACACACTCACACACACACACTATCACACACACACACACACACACACACACACACACACTCACATACACACACACACACACACACACTCACACACTCAAGCACACACACTCACACACACACACTCAAACACACACTCAAACACACACACACACACACACACACACACACACACACACACACACACACACACACACACACACACACACACACACACACACACACACACACACACACACACACACACACACACACACACACACACACACACACACACACACACACACACACACACACACACACACACACACACACACACACACACTGACTCTATGACCGTGCGGTGAGGTCCTGGACTCTCCCACCAGTGGAAACATAGAAGATGTTGGAATCGATTTATTGCACAAGTTTCCAAAGCTGGCATCCAACCCAGGCGACGATAGTTTTAAAAATCAAAAATAATTTATTCACTTATTATTAAATAATATTTTATAAACTAAACCAGTGGTAACGCACCCAGCAGCATAATACAACATCACCAAATTATCTAATCACTCAATTTTCAAGTAACTATATCGCCATCCATATTAAGGACACATTCCACCCCCCGCGGTGCCCAGCGGTCCCGGAAATCCCCCAGGGTGCCCATGGACAGCGCGTAGTCCCTCTCTAACACCACCCGGGCGCGGAGGTAACCCCAGAAAAAGGGCAGGTAGCCGGCACGGGCAGAGCCCTCTTCCGCCTGGCGCTGTGACTCGCGGATGGCCAACTTGGCCAGGCCCAGGTGCAACCCAACCAGGACATCTTCAGCCCCCCTATCCTCTCCCCTACACACAGGGTGTCCAAAGATGTGGACGGTGGGTGTGAAGCACATTTGAGTGCTGGCCCATAGAAGCTTTTCTAAAGCTTCATCCTTTTGTTCTAAAGCTTTAGTTTAGTTTAGTTTAGTTTAGTTTAGTTTAGTTTAGTTTAGAGATACAGCGCGGAAACAGGCCCTTCGGCCCACTGAGTCCGCGCCGACCAGCGATCCCCGCACATTAACACTATCGTACACACACTAGGGACAATTTACTAAGCCAATTAACCCAGAAACCTGTACGTCTTTGGAGTGTGGGAGGAAACCGAAGATCCTGGAGAAAACCCACGCTGGTCACGGGGAGAACATGCAAACTCTGTTCTGACAGCACCCACAGTCGGGATCGAACCCGGGTCTCCGGCGCTGATTCGCTGTAAGGCAGCAACTCTACCGCTGTGCCACCGTGACCGCCCAGAAGCTGTGGCCTCTGGTCCTAGACTCCCCCACTGGTGGAAGCATAGATGAAGATGGTGGAAAGGGTTTATTGAGCAGGGATCTCAGGGTCCGCCGTGACTGCCGTCTGCCTTGCCCCACCGCTGAGTGCGGGCTCACCTCCTCCTTGACACGGAAGGTGATGTTGAGGGTTGGTGTCAGACCCTGCTTCTTGCCGCCCACTTTGGTCACCGTCACCACCTTCGAATTGAACTTCACACTGGCGCCGTTTCTGCCTCCCTCCTGCGCCAACGTTGGCTCCACGACGGTCTCCAGGTTTCTGTAAGCCAGGAAGATGAGGAGAGCGTTCTCTGTCCCACCCCGTGTGTAAGAGAGAGGAAGGTGGACAGTCTGATTGTGCTCCATGTAGAAAGCACTACCACCTCAAAACTACTCATCCCCACTCCAGCTAACCTCATCTCACCCATCTAATCTCATCCCACCCATCTAACCTCATCCCACCCCATCTAATCTCATCCCACCCCATCTAACCTCATCCCACCCCATCTAATCTCATCCCCACTCACTAACCTCATCCCACCCCATCAAACCTCATCCCACCCCATCTAACCTCATCCCACCCCATCTAATCTCATCCCCACTCACTAACCTCATCCCACTCCATCAAACCTCATCCCACCCCATCTAACCTCATCCCACCCATCCCCATCTAACCTCATCCCACCCCATCCCCATCTCATGCTCAACCCCAAACCTCAGCAAAACTCATTAAACCTCATCCCACCCCATTCCCACCTCATTCCACCCCATCCCCACCTCATCCCACCCCACTGCCATGAAGTTCCTGCATCTACCACCAGACCTTCATCGTTCCAGAGCTGTGAGGTCCATCAACCTCCATCCACTATTCAACCCCTCCATAACCTCCCTTCCTGGGCTGTCATAGGTTCTGGGCTGTCATAGGTTCTGGATTCCACCCAGAACCTCTGCCTCCCTCCCACCCTGCTCACCCCCGCCCAAATTCCTTCACTCCGCCTTTGAATTGGGAACAAGCCGGAGCATCGGGCTGGTGCAGTCCACGGATGTCCAGCGTGGTCAGAGCAGGGGCCTGGACATGGGTGAACAGTGATGGCGGTCTCCACTGCTATGGCCTGCACTGGCTCGGCATTATGGGAGCAGAACAGCTCAGGGCCGTCCCAGGATATAAGGTCATAAGGTCATAAGTGATAGTAGTAGAATTAAGCCATTCGGCCCATCAAGTCTACTCCGCCATTCAATCATGGATGATCTATCTCTCCCTCCTAACCCCATTCTCCCCATAACCTCTGACACCCGTACTAATCAAGAATCTATCTATCTCTGCCTTAACAATATCCACTGACGTGGCCTCCACAGCCTACTGTGGCAAAGAATTCCACAGATTCACCACCCTCTGACTAAAGAAATTCTTTCTCATTTCCTTCCGAAAAGAACGTCCTTTAATTCTGAGGCTGTGACCTCTAGTCCTAGACTCTCCCAATAGTGGAAACATCCTCTCCACATCCACTCTATCTAGGCCTTTCACTATTCTGTGTGTTTCAATGAGGTCCCTCCTCATCTGACTCCCTATTATCCGACCCAGGGGAAGGCTGGCAGGCTGCCCTCCGCCCCGCGGACGGGGTAAGGAGAGCGGGCAGGTACCGTGATCGTCCTGTCCCATTAGCGAGAGGGAGCGGGCCACCAAGACGCTGCTGTAGGCGGTCAGGGAGATGATGGAACTCTCCGTCATTTTGTCCTTCTGTAGAGAAGCCACATCAACCTCTGCGGGCAAAGGGGACAGGTTACACGTGGTGAGAAGTTGGACACGTGAGTCAATGGTGAGATGATGGACAGGTGAGTCAATGGTGAGGTGATGGACAGGTGAGTCAGTAGTGAAGATAGACACAAAATGCTGGAGTAACTCAGCGGGACAGGCAGCATCTCTGAAGAGAAGGAATGGGTGACGTTTCGGGTCGAGACCTTTCTTCAGACTGATGCTGCCTGTCCCGCTGAGTTACTCCGGCATGTTGAGTCTGTCTTCAATTTAAACCAGCATCTGCAGTTCTTTTCTACACATAGACAGATGTTGTACAGGTCAATCAATGGACAGATGTTGTACAGATAAGTCAATGGACAGATGTTGTGCAGGTGAACCCGGGTCTCCGGCGCTGCAAGGCAGCAACTCTACCGCTGCGCCACTGTGGCCCTTACCGATGGTGGGCGACGAATAGCGCGTCTTGTTGTTGAGGAGTAGGTTGAGGGCAGCGTCGGCGATGGCAACCTCCATGGCCTGCAGCAGGTGTCCAAGTGCTGCCTGCTGCTGCTGCTTCTTCAGGCGGCTCCATTCCTCCGGGCTGGCCAACACCGACTGGGAGAAATTACTGAGCGCCTTGCGAGAGGAGAGGCCGTGTTGTTACATAAACATAAAACATTTTAAAATCCATCACACATTGTCTTTGCGGAATGATTCATATCACAAGAACAGATATTTTAGTGGAAACAATGATCAGATTAGATTAATCCTAATCTGAGGAAAGACATTCTTGCCATAGAGGGAGTACAGAGAAGGTTCACCAGACTGATTCCTGGGGTGTCAGGACTTTCATATGAAGAAAGACTGGATAGACTCGGCTTGTGCTCGCTAGAATTTAGAAGATTGAGGGGGATTTTATAGAAACTTACAAAATTCTTAAGGGGTTGGACAGGCTAGATGCAGGGAGATTGTTCCTGATGTTGGGGAAGTCCAGAACAAGGGGTCACAGTTTAAGGATAAGGGGGAAATCTTTTAGGACCGAGATGAGAAAAACATTTTTCACACAGAGTGGTGAATCTGTGGAATTCTCTGCCACAGAAGGTAGTTGAGGCCAGTTCATTGGCTATATTTAAGAGGGAGTTAGATGTGGCCCTTGTGGCTGAAGGGATCAGGGGGTATGGAGAGATGGCAGGTACAGGCTATTCAGTTGGATGATCAGCCATGATCATATTGAATGGCGGTGCAGGCTCGAAGGGCCGAATGGCCTACTCCTGCACCTATTTTCTATGTTTCTATGAGTGTATTGTGTGAGTTATTATTGCAATGAAATTCATCAGAGTGCTCGTAGGCCGCCCTCAGTCATGACTGACTGACCATGGGTCATCAGAATGCTACAACTCATAGAAACACAGACAATAGGTGCAGGAATAGGCCATTCGGCCCTTCGAACCAACACCGCCATTCAATATGATCATGGCTGATCTTCCAGAATCAGTACCCCGTTCCTGCTAATTCCCCATATTGCTTGATTCTGTTAGCCCGAAGAGCTAAATCTAACTCTCTCTTGAAAATATTGGCTCGCTTCACTTTCAAATTGTGCCGAGCGCTGAAAGTCTTGGCGTCACAGAGTCACGTGGCACAGAAAGTGGCCCTTCGGCCCATCTCGTCCATGCCGACCAAGATGACCCAGCCAGAGAGCACTCCTGAACTCTGGTTCAGTCTGAGGGAGGGCCTCGACCCGGAACGTCACCCATTCCTTCTCTCCAGTGATGCTGCCTGTCCCGCTGAGTTACTCCAGCTTTTTGTATCAGCCTACTATCTACCTCATTGGTGACCCTCGGACTAAATGTCCAAGACTATGGACGGTCACGGTGGCGCAGCGGTAGAGTTGCTGCCTTACAGCGAGTGCAGCGCCGGAGACCCGGGTTCGATCCCGACCACGGGCGCTGTATGTACAGGGTTTGTACGTTCTCCCCATGACCTGCATGTTTTTTTCTCCTAGATCTTCGGTTTCCTCCCACACTCCAAAGACGTACAGGTTTGTAGGTTAATTGGCTTGGTAAATGTAAAAATTGTCCCGAGTGTGTGTAGGATAGTGTTAATGTATGGGGATCGCTGGTCTGCACAGACTCGGTGGGCTGAAGGGCCTGTTTCCACACTGTATCTCTAAACTAAACTAAACTAAACTAGAGGGCATAGGTTTAAAGTGAGAGGGTCAAAGTTTAAAGGGGGTATAAAGGAGATGATGGTCAGCATGGACTCAATGGGCCGAAGGGCCTGTTTGAATGCTGCATCTCTCAAACTAAATGAATGAAATGGTGCCTGGCCTAAAACTGCTGCAGGATAGTGCGTGCAGAGAGAGCTCACCTCCATTGCAATTCCAGCATCAGTACTGTTGCATGCTTTGTCCTTGAAGCTTTGAATCTTCTTTACAATGTCTGGGAGCGGAGCCTGCGTGTCCTTCTTCCGTGTTAGAGGAAACAAAACATGGAACAATTGTAAGATTTGTACAAAACTTTGAAAATGATAAGGAAGATGGGTGTCACGGTGGCGCAGCGGTAGAGTTGCTGCCTCACAGCGCCAGAGACCCAGGTTCAATCCTGACTGCGGGTGCTGTCTGTACAGAGTTTGTACGTTCCCCCCGTGACTTGCGTGGGTTTTCTACGAAATCTTCGATTTCCACCCACACTCCATAGACGTACAGGTTTGCAGGTTAATTGGTTTGGTATAAATGTAAATTGTCCCTAGTGTGTGTAGGACAGTGCTGGGGATCGCTGGTTGGCGAGGACTTGGTGGGCTGAAGGGCCTGTTTCCACACTGTATCTCCAAATTAAACACTGTATCTAAAATTAAAGGTCTGATGTAAATTGACAGCTGTGGAGAGAACACTGATGTTGTGTGTGTGTGGGAAGGAACTGCAGATGCTGGTTTAAACCAAAGGTAGACACTAAATGCTGGAGTAACTCAGCGGGACAGGCAGCATCTCTGGAGAGAAAGAATGGGTGACGATTCGGGCCTCGACCCATCACCTATTCCTTCTCTCCAGAGATGCTGCCTGTCCCGCTGAGTTACTCCAGCATTTTGTGTCGAACACTGAAGTTGGTTCACTTCTCCTTCCCGTGAAGTTGAAGGATGTTATGGACACTTGGCCGATTAAATGTGGTAGAGAATGAAATGTTGCCTCTGTGTAAAGATCCTGCAGGATAGGGTGTCACCTCACCTTGTCCGGTCCTCCTGCAACAGATCTGTTGCATGCTTTCTCCTTGAAGCTTCGGGTCTCGATTACGATATCTAGGATCACAGCCGCGTCTATCTGATGTTTTGAGGGAAAGGATACATGTAAGAGGTTTAGACAGAGGATTAGCAGCGAGTCCATGGATAGGTAGAAGGAGGTGTCTGAGAGTTGTCACGTGGCCCGACCAGAAATGTCAGGAGGAAGGGTCTCAACCCGAGTTACTCCAGCTGGTTGTGTCTATAGACCGAGGATTTTCAATTCATTCCCTTTTGCCGGCCCTGGCATCGGTTTTGCCCGTGCCCACCTTTATCGGCCAGATACATTTGGGCAGTGTGGTGGCGTGGTGGTAGACTCATGGAAACAGGCCCTTCGGCCCAACTTGCCCACCGGCCAACATGTCCCAGCTACACTAGTCTCACCTGCCCGTGTTTGGTCCATATTCCTCCAAACCTGTCCTATCCATGTTACTGTCCAACTGTTTCTTAAACGTTGGGATAGTCCCAGCCTCAACTCCCTCCTCTGGCAGCTTGTTCCATACACCCACCACCCTCTGTGTGAAAAAGTTACCCCTCAGATTCCCATTAAATCGTTTCCCCTTCACCTTGAACTATGTCCTCTGGTCCTCGATTCCCCTACTCTGGGCAACAGTGTCTGTGCATCCACCCGATCTATTCCTCTCATGACTTTGTACACAAACTAGTCACAGTGGAGTTGCTGCCTCACAGCGACAGAGATCCAGGTTCGATCCTGACTACGGGTGCTGTCTGTGCAGAGATTGTGCCTTCTCCCCGTGACCGAGTGGGTTTTCTCCGGGCGCTCCGGTTTCTTCCCACACTCCAAAGACGTGCAGGTTTGAAGGTTAATTGGCTTCTGTAACTTATCCCTAGCGTGTAGGATGGAACGAGTGCATGGGTGATTGTTGGTCTGCCTGGACTCAGTGGGCCGAAGGACCTGTTTCCACAATATATCTCTAAAGTAAACTATGCTAAACAAGGCAAACAATGTGTTAATCACTTCCTTTCTCCCCGTGACCGGCACCCATGCTGCAGAAGGTGGCATTGGTGGTGTTTGCATTACAGCACAGGTCAGACGCTACTCCTAAAGGTTCAGTACAGCGGTGAGCCTCACAGCCCCAGAGATCCAGGTTCGATCCTGAGCTTGGGCGCTGTCTGTGCGGAGTTTGCACGTTGTCCCGGTGACCGCGTGGATTTTCCCCGGTCTGCTCCTCACATCCCAAAGACGTGCGGGTTTGTAGGTCAATTGGCCCCCAGTGTGTAGGGAATGGATGAGAAAGTAGGATAACATAGAACTAGTGTGTGAACGAGTGATCGATGGTCAGCACGGACTCGGTGGGCCGAAGGGCCAGTTTCCAGGCTGCATCTCTGAACTAAACTAAACTAAACTAAAAGGAAGATGAGGGTAGATGCACAAAGTAGGGGAAGCTCTTTATATTCTGGGCAGAGAACCAGATGCTCAAAGCACAATGTGCTGGAAGTACTCAGTAGGTCAGGCAGCATCTGTGGAAGGAATGGATAAATGACGTTTCAGGCTGGGACCCTTCTTCAGACTGGGAGCAGAGAAGATGCTTCAGTCTGAAGAAGCGTCCTGGCCCGAAATGTCACCTGTCCATTCCCTCCACAGATGCTGCCTGACCCGCTGAGTTCCTCCAGCACTTTGTTTTTTTTCTCCAAATTCCAGCAAATGCAATTCCTTGGCTGCTGCTCAATTGGACTGAGAATCAGTGAATTGGTCAGTTGGCATAACAAGAAGCATGTGTATGTATTCAGGAGAGAGTTGGAGTTAGCTCTTAGAGCTAACTGAATCAGGGGATAAGGGTGAAAAAGCAGGAACTGGGTACTGATTCTGGATGATCAGCAATGATCATATTGAATGGCAGTGCTGGCTCGAAGGGCCGAATGGCCTACTCCCGTACCTATTGTCTATGTTTCTATGCGTATCGGCGGAGTGAGCCTTGAGACCGTGAGGAGTGAGTACTGACGGGAGGGAGATCAAATGTTGAGGCCGACTGCAACAGGATTCCTTGCACAGCCTCCACTCTAACGGTGGGGACAGATGCTGGGGCTGAGGGAGGGAAGGATGGGAGCTGGAGAGGTGGTGGGAGAATCGTGGCCATGTTCTCACCTGATCGGGAGCTTTGGTAGATTGTTCTGTGGTGGCATTAATGGTTCCATAGCTGACAGTCGTTTCATCTGGAGAACAAAGAAAGCATTTTGGATTTAGACTGGGGATGGGATCATTCCCCAGGGCACAGACAGAGTGGTGAGGGTGGCAGTGGTAGGGGTGGCACAGTGGTTGGGGTGACAGAGTGACAGAGTGACAGGGGGCACAGTAACACAGTGGCATGGTGGTAAGAGTGGCACAGTGGCTGGGGTGGCACAGTGACAGGGGGCACAGTAACACAGTGGCATAGTGACAGGGGGCACAGTGGCTGGGGTGGCACAGTGACAGGGGGCACAGTAACACAGTGGCATAGTGACAGGGGGCACAGTAACACAGTGGCTGGGGGCATAGTGACAGGGGGCATAGTGACAGGGGGCACAGTGGCTGGGGTGGCACAGTGACACAGTGGCATGGTGGGCATGACTGCCAGTGGTCGGAACCAGCTGTGCCACAGTGCTGCCCCTAAAGTTTGAAATTCCGATGTTAGACCAACCTCCCCTTGGATATCATGAACGATGGTGGCACGGTGGCGCAACGGTAGAGTTGCTGCCTCACAGCGCCAGAGACCCGTGTTCCATCCTGACTACATGTGCTGTCTGTACGGAGTTTGCACGTTCTCCATGTGACCTGCGTGGGTTTTCTCCGGGAGCTCCGGTTTCCTCCCACACTCCAATGACGTGCAGGTTTGTGGGTTAATTGGCTTCAGTAAAATTGTAAATTGTCCCTAGTGTGTGTAGGATAGTGTTAGTGTGCGGGGATCGCTGGTCGGCACAATGTAGCTGTGGTAAAGTTGGTGTAGGATTGCACTAGTGTATGAGTGACCGCTGGTCGGTGGGGACTCGATGGGCCGAAGGGCCCGTTTCCATGCTGTATCTCCACACCCTGTTGTAAAGGGTGGTTGGGGGGGGGGGGGGGGGGGAGCATGGTAGAAGCCGAGGCACATTTGTCCCGGAGGTCACGCATCATACTTACCAGGAGGGGAGACGGCTATGAGGTTTAGTTCTATTTTAATGTCGTTCAAAGGGCCAGATACCATGATGCGGCAACAGTATACTCCCTTATCCTTCTTCTCCAGGTCCTTTATGGTCAGGGACACATTGCCCTTCCGTAAATCTCCACGCAGTTCATATTTGAAGCTTAATTCAAGAGGGATCGTGCTTGTCGCCTCAAATTGGAAAAGCTCGTTGGAGCAGCCCGACCAAGGGCATTTCCCTCGACCCCAGCAGGTTGTGTACAGTACACTACTGCTGTACGTGCAGGGGAGAGTGACTGTAGACCCCAGTACTCCACTGATCTGTGACTCCTCTGTAAAACAGAAGCGACAGACATTCCCTTCAGTTCAGTTAGAATCACAGAGTCATTACATTACATTGACTTCTCCAATTTCAGGTAGTCCTTGCTTTCTCCCTCCTTCCCCTCCCCTTCCTAGCTCTCCCACAGCCCACTGTCTCTGCCTCCACCTTTCTTCTTCCTGCCCTCCACCAAATCAGTCTGAAGAAGGGTCTCGACCCGAAACGTCACCTATTCCTTCGCTCCACAGATGCTGACTCACCCGCTGAGTTTCTCCAGCATTTTGTGTCTACATTACATTAAGTGGTTTTCACTGTAATCGAGGTTGAGTGGTGCCATCTGCATTGTGTAGTTTTACTCAAGGGCAAGCTGGGTGGATGAGCAGGTCCTCTCCCAGCAAGAAAGAAAGAACACAATACACAACCGAAATTAAACATAACACACAAAACATCCACCACAGTGGGACCAGCACTTCCTGCTGTGATGGAAGGCACAAGCATTCAGTCAGTCAGTCTTCCTCGTTCTGTGGACCCGTGGTCGGGGCCCTGAACCCTCCGCAGTCACCACTACGCACGGCTCGATGTACAGTCCCTCTCGCCGGGACGATGGAAACTCCGACGTCGGGACGGATCGGGAACACCCCGCAGCTCGGAATTCCTGAATCGGCCGTATCCCACCGGAGACGGCGGCTTCGCGATGCCAAGTCCACAGGCCCAGCGATCGGGGCACCTCTTCAGGTGATCCTCGGCGAAGGCCGCAGGCAGCTCCACGATGGTAAAGTCCGTGCCGAGATGGCTCAGGTATGATGGGAAGATAATTGAGATGTGTTTTTTCATCAATTTATCTAATGTACAGTAAACCCTTGTTATAATGAACCGCGGGGGGATGATTGAATGTCTGCTATTGCCGGTTGTACACTATAACAGAGTAAGGGATTACAGAGTGTAGGAAGGAACTGCAGGCGCTGGTTTAAACCGAAGACAGACAAAAAAAGCTGGAGTAACTTAGCGGGTCAGGCAGCATCTCTGGAGAGAAGGAATGGGTGACGTTTCGTGTCGAGACCCTTCTTCAGATTATTATAAGTAGTAGCGGTCTTTGCGGAAGGCAGACATGGGGGGAGATGGGAAGATGTGGCGAGTGGTGGGGTCACGTTGGAGGTGGCGGAAATGGCGGAGGATTATGTGTTGTATTTGCCGGCTGGTGTGGTGAAAGGTGAGGACCAGAGGGACTATGCCCTTGTTGCGAGTGCGGGGATGGGGAGAGAGGGCAGTGTTGCGGGGTATGGATGAGACCCTGGTGTGAGCTTCATTCCCTGAAGAACGAGGACATTTCCGATGCCCTGGTATGGAATGTCTCATGGAGTTGTGTGTAGGTGCAGGAGGTGGCCCCAAAGCAGTCGTCAATGTAACGGAGATAGAGGTTGGGGATGGGACCCTGGTACGTATTGAACAAGGATTGTTCAACGTACCCGACAAAGAGGCAGGCGTAGCTGGGGCCCATGCGTGTGCCCATAGCTACGCCTTGTGTTTGGAGGAAATGGGAGGAGTCAAACATAAAGTTGTTGAGGGTGAGGACCAACTCCGTTAGGCGGAGGAGAGTGTCAGTGGCTGGGTATAGGTTGCTCCTCTGGTCGAGGAAGAACCGGAGGGCTTTGAGGCCATCCTGGTGGGGGATGGAGGTGTAGAGTGACTGGACATCCATGGTGAAGATGAGGGGGTGAGGGCCTAGAGAGTGGAATGCGTGGAGGCTGCGGAGAGTGTCTGAGGTGTCTAGAACATAGGTGGGAAGGGATTTGACCAAGGGGGATAGTATGGAGTCAAGGTATGTGGAGATGAGTTCGGTGGGGCACGAACAGGCAGAGACAATGGGTCTGCCGGGCACCAGGCCACCATATCTAGCACCATCACCAACTTCATCAATTCCCACACCCTGCCCGACCAAGCTTCCAACCTCATCGTTCCCCAGCCCCGCACGGCCCGTTTTTACCTTCTCCCCAAAATCCACAAACACGGCTCTCCCAGCAGACCCATTGTCTCTGCCTGTTCGTGCCCCAAAGATACGCTGAGGGAGGGACACCAATGCAGTAGATAGTAGCTCAGGACTCTAGTTGGCAGTTGGATGGTTCAGTTGCCTGATAACAGCTGGGAAGAAACGGTCCCTGAATCTGGAGGTGTGGGTTTTGGCACTTCTGTACCCAGACTCAATGGGGAATTGGTCCTGGAGTCTGGATGAGTTGATGGCACCGGCCTGTTGGTGGTGGTCGGGGGAGAGGCGAGGATCGGTAGAGTTGATGGTCGCGGCCCGTGGGCGGCCGTAGTGCGGGTTGGGGTCGGCGCTGGTGGCGGGCACGGTATGGAAGTGGCCGGGGAGGCGGTCAGGGCCAGCGGCGGCAGCACGAACCAGGGGCGGTGTAGGTAGCCGGTAGATCAGTCTGCTGTAACCAAAACCCGTTATAAAGAAGGCCGTTACAATGAGGGCTTGCTGTATTTGTGAGGAAGGACTGTTATGTTAATTTAAAATGATTTAATTCAATCCCAGAATGTTCATCATAGT
Organism: Amblyraja radiata; assembly: GCF_010909765.2. Lineage (NCBI taxonomy): Eukaryota > Metazoa > Chordata > Chondrichthyes > Rajiformes > Rajidae > Amblyraja > Amblyraja radiata. The sequence continues at coordinate 12,158,267 of NC_045990.1, forward strand.
TTGGCGTCGAGGAAGGTTAGCACAGATGTTGGGACAAACATTCAACTCACCAGATTGAAGAATGTGTTCAATCCAAATGATCGAATAGAAAATAACTGAAAAAATAAATTGATAGTTTAGATCCAACCTGAACAGTTCACAAACGATAGATTTAAAGTATTTTTATATTAAATTTAACAAAAGAAGATACCCAAGGGCGGCCCAGTGGTGCAGCGGTAGAGTTGCTGCCTCACAGAGCCAGAGACCCAGGTTCGATCCTGACTATGGGTGCTGCCTGTACGGAGTTTGTACGTTCTCCCCGTGACCGCGAGTTTTCTCCAAGATCTTCGGTTTCCTCCCACAGTCCAAAGATGTACGGGTTTGTAGGATAATTGGCATGGTATAAATGTAAAATTGTCCCCAGTGTGTGTAAGGTATTGCTGATGTACGGGGATCGCTGGTTGGTGTGGACTCGGTGGGCCGAAGAGCCTTTTTCCACGCTCTATCTCTAAACTAAACTAACAGCCTAACCAACAAGATCTAGGCCAAAGATTCAGTAATTTTAGACTTTGGAGGCACAGCACGGAAATAGGCCCTTCGGCCCACCGAGTCCGTGCCGACCAGTGATCCTCACATACTGGCTCTATCCGACATATACCAGGGACAATTATAATTTTTTACCAAAGCCAATTAACCTACAAACCCGCACGTCCTTGGAGTGTGGGAGGAAACCGGAGCACCCGGGGAAAACCCACATGGTCACAGGGAGGAAGGTACAAACTCCGTACAGACAGCACCCATAGTCAGGATGGAACCCAGGTCTCTGGCGCTGTGAGGCAGCAACTCTACCGCTGCGCCACCATGCTGCTCGTAGTTGGTGGGTTGGAGAGCAATAAGGTAGAGGTAGATAGAGAGATACAGCACTGAAACAGGCCCTTCGGTACACTGAGTCCATGCTGACTGACCTAAAGGAGCGTCCTTTAATTCTGAGGCTGTGACCTCAAAGTAGCTCTTTCTTCCCAATAACCCTTTCTGGCTTAAGTCCTCCCTCCACCACCTCCAGTTTAAATTCCATTTGGAATATTTTGGAGGAGCAAGAAACCAAAACCAAGAACAAGACCTCTCGTCCCAGACTCTCCCACTAGTGGAAACATCCTCTCCAAATCCACTCTATCCAAGCCTTTCACTGTTCCGTATGTTTCAATGAGGTCTCCCCTCACCCTTCGAAACTCCAGTGATCCTTCTAAACTACGTTCCTACCTATCCGTCCTATAGAGGTGCGTTAAAACGAGAGTTCACTGTATTTTCTCACAGAGGCTATTTCACAACCGTCACCATGTTTACATCTTACAACACTTCAAAGATTGCATCAAAGGAGGAAATCCACACAGCGCTTGTTGCAACATTATCGTGTGAACAAGACACTGAGCAAAATGAGCTGACCAGTCTCACGCTCGCTCGATGCAACACAAAGCCTATCCATCATGCCTTATCTTTGTAGAATGATTCTTATCACGAGAGAAAATATTATAGAGGAAACAATGCTCAAATTAGATTAGTGTATTGTGTAAGTTATTATTGCAATGAAATTCATCAGTGCTACAACTCATAGAAACATAGAAATTAGGTGCAGGAGTAGGCCATTCGGCCCTTCGAGCCAGCACCGCCATTCAATATCATCATGGCTGATCATCCAAATTCAGTACTCCGTTCTGGCTTTTTCCCTCATACCCCTTGATTCTGTTAGCTCTAAGAGCTAAATCTAACTCTCTCTTGAAAACATCCAGTGAATTGGCCTCCACTGACTTCTGTGCCAGAGAATTCCACATATTCACAACTCACTGGGTGAAAAGGTTTGTGGTGGGGGTGTGGGTGTGGGGATGGGGGTGTGTGAGTGTGAGTTGTTGTGGGGGTGGGGGTGTGGGTGTGGGGATGGCGGTGTGTGAGTGTGAGTTGTTGTGGGGGTGTGGGTGTGGGTGGGAGTGTGGGTGTGGGTGTGGTTGTGGTGGGGTGGGATGGGGGGGGGGTGGGGTTGGTCCCACCCCCCCAAGGGTGGTGATAACGTGCTTTGGGAAACCTGGAGGACTGTTTCTCCGGGACTATTTTTCGATGGGGCAGGGATATGTGGATGGTGCCGTGCATTGAGGGATGGGTGGGGAAGCAGCTGACTCACCGTGAAGCAGGCGTCCACTCTCCCTCCGCATCCTCCCCGGCGGCTCCGGCTCCGGCTCTGGATCACCGCGGACCTGCTGGTGGTTGAGAAGAATTTCAGCAAATCCCATCCCACGGCGATGCCCAGCGCCGACACAGCAAAGGTGACGGGGAGGGGGGCGGCGTGGATACGGCCTTCAATGTGGCCCGGCTACACTGTGGTGGCTCTCCGTGACTACACGGTGGCACAGCGGGTAGAGTCACCACCTCACAGCGCCACAGACCCGGGTTCAATCCCCACCTCAGGTGACCGCGTGGGTTTTCTCCGGGTGCTCCGGTTTCCTCCCACATCCCAAAGACGTACAAGTTTGTAAGTTAATTGGCCCCCTGTAAATTGTACCCTCGTGGATGAGAAAATGGGATTATATGGAATTAGTGTGAACGGGTGATCGATGGTCGGCGTGGACTCGGTGGGCCGAACGGCCTGTTTCTGTGCTGTATCTCTAAACTAAACTAAACAATCTTTCTATCTCAACTCCATTCTCCCGCCTTCTCCCCATAACCTTTGACACTCGTACCAATCAACAACCTATCAATCTCCACTTAAAAAATACCCAATGTCTTGGCCTCCACAGCCGTCTGTGGCAAAGAATTCCACAGATTCACCACCGTCTGACTCAAGAAATTCCTCCTCATCTCCTTCCAAAAGGAATGTCCTTTAATTCTGAGGCTGTGACCTCTAGTCCTAGACTCTCCCACTAGTGGAAACATCCTCTCCTCATCCACTATATCCAGACCTTTCACTATTCGGTAAGTTTCAAGCGGTCCACCCTCGTCCTTCTAAAGTCTTGACCAGCGCTATGTTAATGCAAGTTCAGTATCAGTGAATCTATCAGAATTGTATGTGGTGCTTTCACCCAAAGCTTGCAGTGCAAACTGACACACACAGGGATGTAATGCTGAGGCTCTATAAGGTGCTGGCAAGGTGGCATTTGGAGTATTGTGAGCAATTTTGGGCACCATATCTGAGGAAGGATGTGCTGGCTCTGGAGAGGGTCCAGAGGAGGTTTACAAGAATGATCCCAGGAGTGAGTAGGTTAACCTATGATGAGCATTTGACGGCACTGGGCCTGTACTCGCTGGAGTTTAGAAGAATGAGGGGACGACCTCATTGAAACCGAATAGTGAAAGGCTTGGATATTGTGGATGTGGAGAGGATGTTTCCACTAGAAGGAGAGTCTAGGACTAGAGGTCATAGCCTCAGAATTAAAGGACGTTCCTTTAGGAAGGAGATGAGGAGGAATTTCTTTAGTCAGAGGTTTCAAAGGTCGTTTATTGTCACATGTACCAATTAAGGTACAGTGATATGCAAATCACCATACAGCCATATGGGGAAAAAAGCAACAAGACACACAACTACATAAAAGTTAACATAAACATCCACCACAGCAGATTCCACACATTCCCCACTGTGATGGAAGGCAATAAAGTTTCATCTTCTTTCTCTTTATTCACCTGTCCTGTCCCGTTGAGTTACTCCAGCATTTTCTCTCAATTTCCACTCCCACAATCCAGCATCCAGGACATTCTTTTGGTAGTGAGATGAGGAGGAATTTCTTTAGTTAGAGGGTGGTGAATCTGTGGAATTCATTGCCATAAAAGGCTGTGGAGGTCAAGTCAGTGGATATTTTTAAGGCAGAGATAGATAGATTCTTGATTAGTGTGGATGTAGAGGTCATGGGGAGAAGGCAGGAGAATGGGGTTAGCAGAGAGAGATAGATCAGCCATGATTGAATGGCGGAGTAGACTTGATGGGCCGAATGGCCTAATTCTGCTCCTATCATTTATGACATGGGACAAATTTCACATCTCCTCTAAACTGTGCCCCTCTCATCGTAAAGCTCTGCCCTCCAGCCCTTGTCATTTCCACCCTGGGGAGAAAGCTTCTGACTGTCTACCCTATCTATGTGTAGGAAGGAGCTGCAGATGCTGGTTTAAACCGAAGATAGACACATAATGCTGGAGTAACTCAGCGGGACAGGCAGCATCTCTGTAGAGAGGGAATGGGTGACGTTTCGGGTCGCTGCCTGTCCCGCTGAGTCACTCCAGCTTTTTGGGTCTATCTTCAGTGTAAAGCATCATCTGCATTTCCTTCCTCCATTCTGGTAAACCTCCTCTGCACCCTCTCCAACGCCTCCACATTCACCCTGTAATGGGGGTGACCAGAACTGCACGCAATACTCCAAATGCAGCCTGAACGAGGTACTGTGAAGCTACAAAGTGTTAAAGAGACGTGTTTCTGATTGCCAGCGTTGGTTTACCCTGCTGTCTGATGTTTTAACATGGCATTTGAGTCCCAATCTGACTCATCTTCCCGGGGTCCTGTTGCATGCACTTCAACCCATCCAGTGTCTGAGAACGTCGCTGGCTTCCAGGATCAAGATTAAGCTAGTGCCATACAGTCATTGAGCCATACAGCACAGAAACAGGCCCTTCGGCCCAACTTGGCCATGCTAACCGAGATGCCCTAACTATGTTTCAGAAAGAACTGCAGATGCTGTAAAAAATCGAAGGTAGACAAAAATGCTGGAGGAACTCAGCAGGTGAGGCAACACCTCTGCAGAAAAGGAATAGGTAACGTTTTGGGTCAGAAGCCTTCAAACTGTTGAGTAACTCAGTTTATTAGGCAGTAACTTCTACAAATATTTATATCTACAAATATTTATAAGATTATAAGAATATAAATGAGACAGGAGCAGAGTTAGGCCATTCGGCCCATCAATTCAATCTATCTCTCCTTCCTAACCCCATTCTCCTCCCTTCTCCCCATAACCTCTGACACACGTACCAATCACGACGCAGTCCTTCCTTCCCCTCCCTTCCCTCACCCACTGGCTTGGTTAATTGGATTGGTACAATTGTAAAATGTTCCCAGTGTGTGTAGGATAGTGTTCATGTACGGGGATTGCTGGTCGGCGCCGGCTCGGTGGGCCAAAGGGCCTCTTTCCATAATGTATCTCCAAAGTAAACTAAAATATGGACTTCCCTCTGAGTGAAAAAGTTGCCCTGAAGTCCCTATTGGATCACTCCCCTCACCTTAAGCCGACACACTCTAGTTTTAAAATCCTATACCCTGGGAAAAAGAATGTTACCGTTCAATTTATTCATACCCCTCATGATCTTGTACACCTCAATAAGGTCACCACATCCCCCTACGCTTTAATGAACAAAGTCCCAGCCTATCCAACCTCTCCCTGTATCTCAAGCCCGCAAGTCCAGGTACAGTAACACCCTGGTGAATCTCGTCTTCACCCTTTCCAACTTAATGACATTTTTCCCGTAGCTGGGTGACCACAAATACACACAGCACTCCTCGAGTGGCCTCAGGGGCAATTTTTTCTCTCAGAGGGTAATCGGTACCTGGAGCTTAGATTAGTTTAGTTTTGAGATACAGCATGAAAACACACCCTTCAGCCCACCAAGTCCATGCCGTCCAGCTATACTAACCCTGCACATAGGGTTGTCAACTTTCTCACTCCAAGATAAGGGACAAAAGGTCAAAATACGGGACCCATTCCCGACGGCAATTCGTTGACCGACTCAGCCGTGGCTGAGTGAATGATGAGTTGGCCTGGGTGCTGGACTGTACACAAAGCCCAGCCGGCGGGCCAGCTGAGGAGTTTTGGCCCGGGCCGCACCAAAAGTCCAGCACCCCATCCAACACATGAACCGATGATCGGCCATCGGTGGTGTCGGCGGTAAGCGAAGGTCCGAAGGTCGGACAGCTGGCCGGGCTGCCGACCGACGGGGCCACGGGCGAGGCGCTGCTGCTGCTGCTGCTGCACTCCATGGGCTGCACTACGTCGGGACGGGTGAGGCGGGGCCGGACACAGCGCTCCGACCCGACAGTCCCCTCGACCCGAGTAGTAGCGGTCAAATACGGGACAAGGGCGGTCCCGTACGGGACAAACCAATTTAGCCCAATATACGGGATGTCCCGGCTAAAACGGGATAGTTGGCAATCCCACCTGCACACGAACGCTATCCTACATACTTGGGACAATTTACAATAATACCAAGCCATTTTAACCTACAAACCTGTACATTTTTGGGGTGAACTGAAGTAGATATAAATATGACATTCACAAGACATTTGGACAGATATACTGTATAGTTAAACACAAAGAAACATATTCTGATCCTATTTTAATAGACTAAACTGACCTATTGAGTTACTCCAGCACTTTGTGTCTATCTAAACCAAATTATATTACAGTATCTATGTTTCCAGTTCTATTTTTCCTGCAAAACTGGATTGTGTCACTGCATTCTGTCATTATGTGGGAAATAAGAATGGCCCAGGTCGGCAACAGTTAACAAAGCAGGTTTACTGGATGTAGAAACCCCCAACATCAGTCTGAAGAAGTGTCTCGACCCGAAACGTCACCCATTCCTTCTCTCCAGAGATGCTGCCTCACCGCTGAATTACTCCGGCTATTTTGACTACCTTCGATTTTTCCAGCATCTGCAGTTCTTTCTTAAACAAGGAACTGAAAATACTGGTTTATACCAAAGATAGACACAAAGTGCTGGAGTAGCTCATCAGGTCAGGCAGCATCTCTGGAGAACGTGGATAGGTGACGTTTCGGGTCGGGACCCTTCTTCAGACTGATCCCAATCATTCAAACCAAAACATTTACTTGTCAGTCTCACCCCATCAAAGATATTCCCTTCATTCCTCTCACCCCTCTGCCCGATTTCTTGGCGACTAACTTGGTTTCCGCCACTCCCCAGCTCTGAAGCTGGCCCTGAAACTTGAAGTGTGTAGGAAGGAACTGTAGATGCTGATTTAAACCGTAGATAGGCACAAAATGCTGGGGTAACTCAGCGGGACAGGCAGCATCTCTGGAGAAAAGGAATAGGTGACGTTTCTGGTCGAGACCCATCTTCAGACCCTGAAGCATGATCTCTGTTTCTCTCTCCATGGAGTCTGCCTGACCTGCTGTGTGTTTCCACCATGTCATAGAGTGATACAGCATGGAAACAGGCCCTTCGGCCCAACGCCCATACCGACCAATATGCCCCATCTACACTAGTCCCACTTGCCTGCGCTTTGTCCATATCCCTCCAAACCTGTCCTATCCATGTACCTGTCCAAATGTTTCTTAAACGTTGCCATAGTCCCTGCCTCTGGCAGCTTGTTTCACACACACACCACCCTTTGTGTGAAAAAGTTAACCCCTCAGGTTCCTATTAAATCTTTTCCCCCCTCACCTTAAACCCATGTCCTCTGGTCCTCGATTCACCTACTCTGGGCAAGAGACTCTGTGCATCTATCCAATCTATTCCTCTCATGATTTTATACACCTCTATAAGATCACCCCTCATCCTCCTGCACTTCAAAGAATAGAGTCCCAGCCTGCTCAACCTCTCCCTATAGCTCACACCCTCTAGTCCTAGCAACATCCTTGTAAATCTTCACTGCGCCATTTCCAGCTTGACAACATTGTTCCTGTAACACGGTGACCAGAACTGAACACAGCACTCTAAATGCGGCCTCACCAACGTCTTGTACAACTGCAATATGGCCTCCCAACTTCCATGCTCAATGCCCTGATGGATAAAGGCCAATGAACCAAAAGGCTTTTTGACCACCCTATCTACGTGACGCCACTTTCAAGGAACTATGTACCAGTAGCACGCCTGTCAAACAGTTTAAAGACGGGTCTCAACCCGAAACATCACCCATCCGTCTCTCCATAGATGCTGCCTGCCCTGCTGAGTTACTCCAGCATTTTGTGTCTACCTGCACTACCAGTCCCCCCTGCTCTACACCCTCCCCAGATCCCCACTGTTCACTGTGCAGCTTCTGCCCATGTTAGTGCTCTGGGTTTATGCTGGAATTTAGTTTTTAACTGTGGTCAGATCAAGAAATTCAGCATCACCGGTCGAACAAAACATTGTCACTTATTGAGCGAGTTACCTCAGTGATATCAACTTGAAGCTTTATGGATGGTACACACTACAACGAAAGAGGCGACGGGTGCTTTCAGCTTCCAGAAGCTTCCGACGACGACGTCTTCTCGTTACTTCTGCGGTGGGGTGGGAGTGCAGCTTCTAGATGCTTATAGAATGATCGAGAAGCGGCACAAGTGTGATGGGACGATATCTGTCGAGCAAGACTGCTCTGCTGTGGAATGGTTGGAGATTCGTTCAGGTCTTGCTAGCAAAGCAGAAGTGGGCGAGAACGTTAATCTAATGAATGCGTCAAGCGATAAAGGAAATGGTGATGCTCTACAAACAACACTCCAACAGGCAGGAGCTGACATGCAGGTTTGTTGAACTGGAAAGCAGAAATCATGTGCTTCAAGTCCCACATCAGCCTTGAGCCACCTCTACATCTGCAGAACTGGAGTGGAATAGAGTTATTCTAGTTTTGTTTAGTTTCGTACAGAGATACAGCGTGGAAACAGGCCCTTCGGCCCACTGAGTCCATGCTGAACAACGATCCCCACACACTAGTTTAGTTTAGTTTGGAGATACAGCGTGGAAACAGGCCCTTCATCCCACTGAGTCCATGCTTACCAGTGATTCCCGCACACTGACCAGCATCTGCAGTTCCTTCCCACACAAGGGGTAGAGTCGGTCTGGGTGGAGTCAAGAGGCATCAGGGGATGACGGACATTGTTGGAGATGCCCTCGGGTCCCCAAACAGGGGGCACAATACAGCAGGATCTCTACCCTGGCTCTAGTTGTGCAGGGGAAATGACTAGAAGATATTCAACACAGATAAGCTGAGCAGAAGTGCGATTGTATTCTGATTTACGAAGAAAAGAGAAGTGAGTGATCGCAAGCCACAAGCCTGAAGAAGGGTCTTGGTCACATTAATACTACCAATGCTGGAGTAACTCAGCGGGACAGGCAGCCGCTCTGGTGAGAAGTAATGGGTGACGTTTCTTCTTTGGACTCGACCCCAAACGTCACCCATTCCTTCTCTGCAGAGATGCCGCCTGTCCTGCTGAGTTACTCCAGCATTGGTAGTATTAAAGTGACCAAGACCCTTCTTCAGACTTGTGGCTTGCGATCACTCACTTCTCTTTTCTTCGTAAATCAGATAACAATCGCACTTCTGAGTTACTCCAGCATTTGTGTCTGCCTCTGAGGATTAAAAACTATTGACAAGAGTCAGTCAGTGAGGGCAGTGGAGGAAGGAACTGCAGACGCTGGTTTACACCGAAGATAGACACAAAATGCTGGATTAACTCAGCGGGACAGGCAGCATCTCTGGAGAGAAGGAATGGGTGACGTTTCGGGTCTTTCTATCTGTATTTCCCTCCAAACCTTTCCCAACCATGCAGTTGGGGGCTAACGGAATCAACGGATTATGGGGAGAAGACAGGCACAGGTTACTGATTGTGAATGATTAGCCATGATCACAATGAATGGCAGTGCTGGCTCGAAGGGCTGAATGGCCTCGTCCTGCACTTATTTCCTATGTTTCTAAATGTCGTTACTGTATCTGCCTTAACCACTGTATCTCCTCTGGCAGTTTGTTCCACCCACTACACTTTAATCTGCTCGATTGTAATCACGTATGGTCTTTCCGCTGACTGGATAGCACGTAACAAAAGCTTTTCACTGTACCTCGGTACACGTGACAATAAACTAAACAGAACTGGGAACGAGTAGTAAGGAACTGCAGATGCTGGTTTAAACCGAAGATAGACACAAAAAGCTAGAGTCACTAATACTACAAATGCTGGAGTCACTCAGCGGGGCAGGCAGCATCTCTGGAATAATGGCTTGTTTCCTTTATCATGGTTACTCTTTTGGCATATCTTTCATTCATTTGTTCTATATCTCTCTACATCACCATCTATATCTCTCGTTTCTCTCTCCCCTGCCTCTCCGTCTGAAGAAGGGTCTTCACCTGATCTCATCCCCTCATGATTTTATACACCTCTATAAGATCACCACTCATCCTCCTGCGCTCCAAGGAATAGATTCCCAGCCTGCTCAACCTCTCCATGTAGCTCAGACCCTAGAGTCCTGGCAACACTGAGCTACATGGAGAGGTTGAGTAGACTGGGTCTCTATTTCTTGGAGCGTAGGAGGATGAGGGGTGATCTTATAGAGGTGTATAAAATCATGAGAGGAATAGATCGGGTAGATGCACAGAATCTCTTGCCCAGCGTAAGGGAATCAAGGACCAGAGGACATAGGTTTAAGGTGAAGGGGAAACGATTTAATAGGAATCCGAGGGGTAACTTTTTCAGAGGGTGGTGGGTGTATGGAACGAGCTGCCAGAGGAGGTAGTTGAGGCTGGGACTATCCAAACTTTTAAGAAAGAGGGACATGGATAGGACAGGTTTGGAGGGATATGGACCAAGCTCGAGCAGGTGGGACTAGTGTAGCAGGGACATGTTGGCCAATGCGGGCAAGTTGGGCCAAAGGGCCTGTTTCCACGCTGTATCACTCTATGAATCTGTGACATCCTCGTAAATCTTCTCGGCACTCATCCGGGGCCCCAAAGATGGCAATCAATGGACAGTGCTGTAGAGGTGTTCCTATTACGGTAGACATTATATTAAAGTAGCCGGCCCAAGTACACAAAGGAAAAACATATGGCTCAGATGACAGTGTGGGCCCAAACATGTATCTCATTTATCCTCCACCTCTGGATAAATCCCGGACAGTCTTGATTTAGTGTTTGTAAATCTTTTATTTTTAGTGTTTGTGTTTCTTTAATATTTAGTGTTTGTAGTACTTAAGATATACACTTAAGATATTTAATTTTATTCTTTGTATGTAAAACTTTGGAAACTATGTAGTTTGTGATAAGCCATCTGTGCTCTATGTGTGAAGTGTGTTTTGTTTGAATTAGGATTAGAAACCTTAGACTCTGCGCTCAGATTCACACTCAGAGATAGCATTCTCCCCCGATAATGGGAACGATGTCTTTTGTTTATATAAATTGTGTGACCTCTGTATCATTTGTACCTCTTATATTTTGAAAATTGGTCTCTGAGAACTGAGACCAATTTTCTTTGGCTTCACTCTGTTAAAATGAAACAGTCCTGGGTAATTAAGTCGTCAGTGCCAAAAGTTGCATATTAATTAATTAATTAAACTAATTAGAAAATGAGATCGGGAAAATAAGCGCCATCTAGTGGCCAATGCTCATATTACACCATGGGCAGCCTATTTCCGTGTTGCAGTCCATTTAAATTATATATAATAATGGATGGGATTTATATAGCGCCTTTCTAATACTCAAGGCGCTTTACATCGCATTATTCATTCACTCCTCAGTCACACGGTGGTGGTAAGCTACATCTGTAGCCACAGCTGCCCTGGGGCAGACTGACGGAAGCGTGGCTGCCATTCTGCGCCTACGGCCCCTCCGACCACCACCAATCACTCACACACATTCACACACATTCACACACAGGCAAAGGTGGGTGAAGTGTCTTGCCCAAGGACACAACGACAGTATGCACTCCAAGCGGGAGTTGTGACTTGTAAATATGACTGTAATCATATATAATTAAGTATAATTATCTATATTACTAAAAGTCTGATCTTGACCACTTCCTGTTGTTCTGTATATTGATTTTAGAAAAAACGCTGCCACTTACGGCTGTGATATTTGGCCATCTTACTCAGAGTCCCCCTCCGCTGTGCAGGACAAGAGGATGTTTCCCATCGATGAAAAATAAAAGAGTTATTAGTGTTTAAAAAATGTTGAGATTCTCTCTCCTGAAGGCCACGCCCCTTCGGGAGGGACTATAAAATCCAGTAGTGTTGAGTGCCTCAGTCAGTCTCTGCAAGATGGCGGAGCGAGAGGGTCACATCTCTCAGTCTGAGCTGTGACTAACACTGAACACATGTCTACTAAACTGTGAGTGGTTTTACTGACCTGTCAGTGCCCTTAATGTGGTTTGAAAATATAGTATGGAAATGCTAAAGCTGTGTTGCCTTTGGTTTGGAAATGCTAAAGCTGTGTTGCCTTTGGTTTGGAAATGCTAAAGCTGTGTTGCCTTTGGTTTGGAAATGCTAAAGCTGTGTTGCCTTTGGTTTGGAAATGCTAAAGCTGTGTTGCCTTTGGTTAGGAAATGCTAAAGCTGTGTTGCCTGATTAAAGTTGCCTTGCCTAATTAAAGTTGCCTTGCCTAATTAAAGTTGCCTTGCCTTCTATATAATTAAAAGTCTAATTTTGACCACTTCCTGTTTGCGCTTAATATTGATTTTAGAAAAACGCTACCATGTACGGTTGTGAATTTTGGCTATCTTACTCAGTGTCCCCCTCCGCTCATCAGGTGCCGAGGATTTTTCCCATCGATGAAGAATAAAAGTTATTAGTATTTTTTAAATGTTGAGATTCTCTCTCCTGTCAATCACGCCATGAAGCCATGCCCCTTCTGGTGGGAGGGCGGGAGGGACTATAAAACCCAGAAGTGTGGGCATGGCTCAGTCTCTGCAAGATGGAGGAGGGACTCGCTGTCTTTAGTGGCCTTGCACCCTGCTTGAAATGGAATTTCAAGGAATAGCCGTGAGTCAATTGCCAGTCCACCAGCCGCGAGTGAGTGAGCTGCCAGCACAACGGGCTTGAGTGACTGAGCCGACAGCCCAAGAATCCATTTCGGCCCACAATGTCCATGCTAGCCCTCTGGAAACCAGTCCCTTCAGCCCACATCACCCGTACTAGCGCTCCAGAAAGCCCCCTCCCTCCCCACTGGCCACCAATATTGGAATTGGTGGAGAGGTGGAATATTGCGTTGGGGGACCAGCCCTCCCGTGTGATGCTGGGACCCACTTAGTCTAGTATTATATAAAAATAATATGATGAATATAATTGTGAGTGTTTTTTTAATGACACTCGCAGAGTTCCTACTCCTGAACCAGCCTAATTAATGGGTGAGGGCTGTTCTTGCTCCCTTTACTGAACCCCACTGACCACCAGTGTGCAGAGTGGGGGTAACGGCCATAGTGAGACTGGGGCAGTTCCAGGCTGGGGGACAGTCCTGCAAGGCATCTTCCAGTCGCTGTAATAGGGAATTTAATGAGACTTCAGCAGAGGTCCCAGGTTTTAAGGACTCATGAACCTGCCTAATTAAAGGGTCAGGACAGATCCTCTGGATTCCCCCGTTTACTGAACCCCACTGACTGCCATAGTGGGGAGAATGGGGGTAACGGCCATAGTGGGACTGGGGCAGAGCCAGGCTGGGTGACAGACCTGTAAGAGACCTGTCTTATTTCTGATGTAAATGTCACATCCTGACCAAGAATCGAATGCACTGATGTTTACTTGATTAGTATTTATTTTAAGCTACAATTAGCCTATATTTATGTTAGAGACCCCTCCCCGCCCCCCGATGATGCCTTTGCAAATGAGGGCTATTACCTTATATTATAGGGCACCACCCAATCAGAATTAATAGGTTGATTCCGGTGTCTGCCTTGATGTCCCTGAAATCCTCTCCTGTCTGGAGATCTTCTCCTGTACAACAATAAGAATTATGTCGACACCTTGCGCGCCCCAGGTCACTTTCAACCCCACAATTCGGGCGGGGGAAGTCGCCGTTGCCGGTGCCCCACAAAGCGGTCTCCCACCGGGGACCCGCGAGCTCCTGGTGTCACCATCCACCGGAGTCGGGTCGCAGCCGCGCGCCACCGCAGCTCTCCACGCTCCGAACTCTCCACGCTCTGAAGCCGGCCAGCTCCACGATGGTAACTCTGCAGCTCCGCCGGCTCCGTAACTTGAGCCCCCAGGTCGTTCCGGTTGGAGGCCGCTCCACGGTGCTAGGCCCCAACGGCAACCGGGACCCGACAGGGAAAAGGACGGGTCCCCGTGCAGGGAAGAGATTTAAAAGTTTCCCCCGCCCTCCACACATACACATTTAAAAGCCCACTACAAACTATACCCTCAATGGGACAAAAAATAAAAAAAGACAGACAGACTGCAGAGGCCGCTGCGACGTCGGTCGCGCCGCCCACCCATCAGACAGTGCAAATGAGGCAGACCTCTCTTCTGATATTCCACAGTCAAGGCGAAAGCTATACAGTTGCCAAAGAGGCCATGTAGTCCAGTGAGGTACTTGATGAATAGCTTCCTTTTCAGATCAAATACTCTTGCAATAATGTCTGGTCTATCACACGGCTGCTGATTGTGAAAGAGGCACTGTCACATCTTGCTCCACTTCAGTTTGCAAGTCATCGTAATGAAGAATGAAGCATTGTCATACTTCCGAACGTACATCATGGCATCCTGGCATCGTTCCATCATGTATCTCGGTCCATCATCAAATGTTGAGGAGAGGACGATGCACTTTCCGATGTTTTCCAAATCATCATTATCGTTTATTACATCCCTAAGGCCTCTGTAATTTGTTGATCTCGACGATGCTTGATTCATGCGAATATAATTGAGCTAAATCTTAACTGCCATATCAACAACATATTGTTGAAAGAATCCTCCTCCTCTGAAAAGGTGGTTTAATTCATTATCATGATTCATGATCCTATAGGCATAATATCACATTGCTGTCAATATCTTGTGCTTACTCATTTGGAGTTGGTGATGCCATCCATCATCTCCAAGTGGAAATAAAAGTACGTATTGAAAACTGTCATACGACCTATTAGACTCTGAAATGGTTTTCTGGCATCCTCCTCCTTCTTTCAAGACAATGTGCCAAGATATTGCCTGAGGGTCATCATGGTTTGGTATTACAACTGCAACTTCATTGGCAATTTGTGTGAAGCTGGCTGACGATCTGGATGAATGACGATTGATGCCTCTGGTAAACCTCAAATTCTTTCCTTCGCTATTTTAAGTATTTCAATGTAATTGTTTTGTCTTAGCAAGGTTTCAAGTATTGCAACAATTTCCCTTTGAATACCAGCATTTTGCAGTATACCCATTCGCAATTCAATGCTATCTTGGGGGTCCATAAATAGATCTGCAAGAAACGACTATGCTGGTGTAGTTCAGGCATCAACAGGCCAAGGTAATGATGAATCTGGCCATGAATGATCATGGAAGGATTCCATCCAGGTGGCACCACTTCCTTGGCACCAAATGATGCCTGTAGAAAGAGACAGTTGTATTGTCTATAATTCTTTCTGAACTCGTTTGCTTGTGGCGTGTCAAATGTATACAGTCTCAGGCAGTGACCGCAGAGGAGCAATGTTCACCTGACCCTTCATGCAGCAAAAGTTGGCGGTTTCTCCAGAGAAACGGTAGGCACGACACCGAGGGCAAACATTGCTCATTTCGCCAACATCAGCAGAAAGATTTCTCCTTGTGAGTTGTACATTTCATCTTGTTGTTGCTCTGGCCCAGTGTTCAGCCAATCTTCTAGTTCTTTCAACTCCCATCTCTTTATCCCTTTTTCTTTGCATCATTTCTCGTTGATCCTCAAGAAATTCAGTTGTTTCTTGTTGCGTCTCTTCATCCCTTATTTTGCGTTCTTTCTCGATCTTCCTTGAGACGTTCAGTTCTTTCTTGTGGCAACTCTTGTTCCCTTTTTTGTGTTCTTTCTCGTTGATACTCGAGATATTCACATCTTTTTTTGTTGCGACTCTTCACCGCTACTGCGTTGCGTTCTTTCTCGTTGATCTGCAAGACATTGAGTTGTCTCTAGTTGCATTTCTTGTTCCCTTCTGGTCTTTGCTGCTTCTCGACGTCCATTTGCGTTGTTCCTTGACCATCCTCCAGCTCTTTATCTCCCTCTTCTTGGCATTATGTTGAAAAAGCAGCCTATACACAATTCATGAATAAGCACTGCCCAAGCAGCTGTGGCTAGCCTGCAGTCCATCTGTATTTCTTCTTTTTGTCTTGTTAGATGTATGTTTTAGTTTATTTTTAGTTGTGTATATGTTGAGTGTGGGGTGGAGGGGAAACTTTTTTTAAATCTCTTCCTTCAACGGGGGCGCAACCTTTTCCTTGTCTTATCTCCATTTGCACGGAGGCCCAACATCATGGAGCTGGAGTTGACCTTGGGGGCTCCGGTCATAGAGCCTGTGGTCTTACCATCATAGAGGTGGCTGACTTCAGAGGTTGTGGTGGCGCTGTGGCTGCGACCCAACTTCGGAGCTTCGGAGGCTTCACCCGAGAGCCCTGTGGTGTGTAATATCGGGAGCTCGCAGGTCCCTGGTTGGTGGCCGATTTTCGGGAGCTCCCGCAAAAGCAGCTTCATCCGCCCCAAATTGTGGGGTTTGAATTGGCTCGTTCGCGGGGCCTTTCATCGCCTGGCATGGGTGGAAATCGGCCGTGGCATCTTCCATGGCCCGGCGGGGGCTTCAACATCGAGAGCCTCGATCAGCTCAATGCAGCAGTTTGACTGACTGATCGCGGGAGAAGAAGCAGGAAAGTGATAAGACGTTTTGCCTTCCATCGGAGTGAGGAGATGCCTTGATATTCACTGTGATAGAGAGCTGTGTTAAATTGTGCTTATTGTGTGTTTGATTGCATTTTACGGTCTGGAATGCATGGTAAAATCATTCCACTGTACCAATTGGTGCATGTGACAAATAAAATGAACTTGAACTTGAATTAACCACCATCGGTCTCATTTCCCCCAGCAGGGGGGCGATAAGCGGGGGCTTTGTGAAGGGGGGTGGGCTTGAGACAGAGGCTGTCGGGGGGGGGGGGGGGGGGAGCTTGAAGTGGAGCTATCGGGGCAGGGTGCATGCTGGAGCCGAAGGAGGGGAGGGGGGATGGGGGAAGGGGGTGGGAGGGGAGGGTGGAGTCAAGTGGGGGCGCTGTTTTTTTGTTTTTTTACTTTTAAACGTCAATATCTTACAAAATATACCATCAATTTGAACGTGACTCGTTTCATTTACATCACAGTACAATGTGAGTAAGGTGGGCCAAAATGGTAGCGCTATCCTTTTCCGTTTTTTAGCAAATTGAGGTAAAAAAATAAATTAAAAAAAAACAAACAAGATGACAGTTTCAGTAATATAGATATCTATGGCAAATGTTGTTATCTACTTTGCATATATTTAGCTAGCTTACCTTCAATCCATCACGCTTCCCAATCCTCTAGCTTCCCACTCATCTTTGCCATATTATATGCCTTCTCCTTTGCATTTATGTTTTCTTTGACTTCCTTTACTAGCAGCGATCGCTTCATTCTCCCTTTAATATGTTTCTTCCTCTTTGGGATGGATATATGCTGCATCTTCCAAATTTCTTCAGAAACCCCTGTAATTGCTGATCCACCGTCATCCCTGCGAGGGTTCCTTTCAAGCAATTTTAATCATATCCTCGCTCATAGCTCCATAGTTACCTTTCCTCAACAGTAACACCGACACGTCCTATTCTAGCGTCTCCATTTCAACCTGCAGGTTGACATCTATCAATCCCCGATTACTGCCTCTTGGTGGTTCCTTCACCTGAACTATAAATCCAGAATTGCCTTTTCCCTACTGTGCACGACCACGAGCTGCTCCAGGAAGCCATAACAAAAAAAAAACACTTCAATCTATCAAAAGCAAGTCCCACGGGCAATTGCTCCAGTCACCCTACCATCTGAAATATCTTGTTCACCAGCCTGAGTGTACTTTTCACCATTAACATTGCAAACAATATTCAACATTCAAGAAAGTTTATTGTCTTTTTAAAAAAAATTTATTTGTTTATTTTATTAGAGGTTAATACAATACAAAACAATACAGTGGCACCTAATTTTAGGTGCCAACTATGTCATACCGTAATCCATTATATGTACAACCTCTAGTTTTATGTTATGAGAAGGAAGTAAGCAAGACAAGAAAAAGAAAACAATAGAAAGGGGAAAGAGTGGAAAAATAGATGGTAGAGAGTAGAAAAATGTGAAGTGTGTATATAAAAAATAAAAAGAAAAAAGAAAAGAAAAAAGAAAAGGTGGAAAGTAGAAATAGAAGAGAAGGCCCCTTAAAAGAGAAATTTTCAAATCTATATTCGGAGATGTAGATCTATCCACGTCATGAACTGAAATCAGCAATCCTTATGGTACCGCTGCATCACATGATTCCAAAAAGTCGATGAAAGGAGACCAACTCCTTAAGAATTGGCCATATTTATCTATTAGTCGGAGTCTCATTTCTTCAAGGCGTGCTATGTCCAGGAAGAAAGTTTATTGTCATGTGTCCCAGATAGGACAATGAAATTCTTGCTTTGCTTCAGCACAACAGAACATAGTAGGCATGAATACAGAACAGATCAGTGTGTCCATATACCATTATAAATAAAACAGATAAAGTGCGTAAATCTGTAATAATCGTGCAATCCGTAAATCACAGCTCCCATTATCTATCTAAATCCAAATTTCCAATGCATTTAAAGACGAGCGAAGGCTCCGACACTAATCCTTGTCTTATACCACTGACAACTGTCTTCAGGTCACTAAAACAAACACTCCCCGTGAAGACCAACTTTTTCTATTGAATTGTGCAGCATTTGCTGGTGAATTTGTAGATGACATCAAAATAGTTTTTTCAACGGTGGAGGCTGATAGATGTCAAGACAAAACCTGTTTCAGGGAGTTAATAGGTGACATGTTTCCCCATTGCAGTGGGGCTGATTACAAAGGGCATGGAGTCAGATATGGGCGAAGGTGGAGAAACTGTTGAAACCGCCACATGGAGTACTTGTAACTTTGTCAAAGATTGATTGCACCACCGATGGGCTGAAGTGCACGGTCTTGCACGCCATACTGAATTGCATTGAGGAGGATGTAGGAAACATGTCTGCCGTTTGTGTTGTTGATACAGGCGTGGCAGTGAGTACACCATGGTAGTGGATTTAAGTCGTACCTCACTCATCTATTTAGCCCCCATTTTTTGGTCCCTTGGGGGTTCCCCCAGGTCTACACGCAGCGGGTGGTATCCAGCAGACTCCCAATACCGTTCATTTCAGGTGACCCCCTACACACTCCCATAGTCAGACATTGGTACCTAGTTCATATAACCTAATGTCTCTGGGCTGAAGGTCTAACGCAAAACCTGCGAACACCATCCCTCTGAACAGGACCAATTCTCGGCAATGACACTATGTTCCCGGTGAATGCCGAAACAGCCTGGCAGAGCACACGGCTGCTGATGAGACTCAAGATTACTGTCCTCAGTCATCCGGCGTGCTGGCCGGATAAACGACAGAGTACCCCATTTGCGTTTCGACAATACTACATAGTTTGCGACAAACTAGTACTACAGGACGGGATTATAATCAAGGGTCACAAAGCAGTTATCCCAGCTGTTCTTGGGGGCAAGTACTTCGATGCCATCCTCAGAGGCACCCCGGTGTGGAAGAAGCCTTACAACAAGGGCAGAACATGTTTTACTGGCCTGGTATGACCAAGTACATACGCGACAAAATCAGTCTGCGCTATCTGCAACAGCCTAGCACCACACCAACAGAAATGACTGGACCCATTCAAGACCACTGCCATCACCGAGATGCCAATTCCCACTGATGTTACGAGTTTACCGAGATTCCTGGGAATGGTCAACTACCTGGGAAATTCATTCCCAACCTCAGCGATATATCCTGCCCCTTTCTGGGAATTTGATACATAGATACATAGAAAATTGGTGCAGGATTAGGCCATTCGGCCCTTCGAGCCTGCACCGCCATTCAATGTGATAATGGCTGATCATCCAACTCAGTATCCCATACCTGCCTTCTCTCCATACCCCCTGATTCCTTTAACCACAAGGGCCACATCTAACTCCCTCTTAAATATAGCCAATGAACTGGCCTCAACTACCCTCTGTGGCAGAGAGTTCCAAAGATTCACCACTCTGTGTGAAAAATGTTTTTCTCATCTAGGTCTTAAAGGATTTCCCCCCTTATCCTTAAGCTGTGACCCCTTGTCCTGGACTTCCCCAACATCGGGAACAATCTTCCTGCATCTAGCCTGTCCAACCCCTTAGGAATTTTGTAAGTTTCTATAAGATCCCCCCTCAATCTCCTAAATTCTAGCGGGTATAAGCCGAGTCTATCCAGTCTTTCTTCATATGAAAGTCCTGACATCCCAGGAATCAGTCTGGTGAACCTTCTCTGTACTCCCTCTATGGCAATAATGTCCTTCCTCAGATTTGGAGACCAAAACTGTACGCTATACTCCAGGTGTGGTCTCACCAAGACCCTGTACAGCTGCAGTAGAACCTCTCTGCTCCTATACTCAAATCATTTTGCTAAGAATTGACCCACAAAGACACTGCGTGGTCCTGGTACCCACAGCACCAAAGAGGATTTGAAATCCTCAAGTTGCAACTGGCCAATGCTCCAACCCTGGCCTACATTGCTTTAAAATTGCCAGTGACACTCATCTGTGATATTTCCCAGTATGACTTGGCGCTGCTTGCCTGCAGACCTCCACTGATGGCGACTACAGGCCTGTTGCTTACGCCTCGAATTGGAGACGTGGGTTTGAATCCCGCTTCAATTCAATTTCAATTCAATTCAATTCAATTCAGTTTTGTCATATGAAGATTAACACAGGGTCAACGGTACAAAGAAATGTGTTTGACAAGACAACGGGTCACCTCAGCAATAATATTACAAGTATAAAATAAGTTAAAAACGACAATGGTAAAGTAAAAAGACTATAATAAAATAATCAACATATATGATGTGAAATGTGTTCATGAGTTCAGAAGCCTGATGGCCTGATGGGGTAAAAACTGTTCTTAAGCCTGGTGGTACGTGCAGTCATGCTCCTGTATCGTTTACCTGACGGTAACAAGGAGAACAGTCTGCGTGCTGGGTGGCTGCGGTCCTTGATGATACTGTGTGCCTTCTGCAGGCACCACCGGTGGGAAATGTCCTGAATGGCCGGGAGACAGTTGCCAGTGATGTGCTGTGCCGCCTTCACCACTCTATGTAGTGATTTGCGGCTGTGGGCAGAACAGTTCCCGTACCAGACTGTGATGCAGTCCATCAGCAGGCTCTTCTGCTCTTCTGACAACGTGTAAAAGAGCCAGTCACTCGCATAACATGGTACAACATCTTTATTAAAGGTTACTCACAGTACACGTCAGCATGTTGTTAAGGCAAGCGTCGCAGCTATTCGACGAACAGCATGAACGGAATTCTGATAATATAAACCGCATGGTAGGCGAAGCTTCTACGAATATACGCTAAAATTGGTTAGTGTGAAGTAACCAGTCTACACCCCACCAGCCGTCGCATCCATCACATAATCCTCCGAAATTCTCGCCACATCCAACGGGATCCCAGCACTAGTCACATTTTCCCATCTCCACCCATTTCCACCTTCCACAGAGGCCGTTCCCTCCTCAACTCCCTGGTTAACTCATCCCTTCCCACTCAAACCGCCCCCCTCCCAGGTATCTCCCCCTGCACCCGTAGACGTTGCAACCTGTCCCTATACTTCCTCCCTCGACTCTGTCCAGTGACCCCGACACTTAGGTAGTGGTTCACTTGCACAACCTCCAACCTCCTCTATTGCATTTGTTGTTCAAGATGTGGACTCTTTTACATCTGTGACACCAAGCGTGGACTGGGTGATCGTTTATCGCAGTCGCTGCCTCAAAAAGGCTGGCAGCATCATCAAAGACCCACACCACCCTGGCCACACACTCATCTCCCTGCTATCTTCAGGTAGAAGGTACAGGAGCCTGAAGACTGCAACAACCAGGTTCAGGAATAGCTACTTCCCCACAGCCATCAGGCTATTAACCCTGGCTCGGACAAAACTCTGATTATTAATAACCCATATTATGTTATTTGAACTTTATCAGTTTATTTATTCATGTGTGTATATATTTATATCATGGTATATGGACACACTGATCTGTTTTGTAGTAAATGCCTACTATGTTCTGTGTGCTGAAGCAAAGCAAGAATTTCATTGTCCTATACAGGGACACATGACAATAAACTCACTTGAACTTGAACTTGAACTTTCGTTGAACACCTTCGCTCAGTCAGCCTGGACCTACCTGATGTCCCTGTTGTTAAACACTTTAATTATCCTTCCCATTCCCACGCAGTCCGTTGTGTCGTAGCTCTCCTTCCATGTCAGAGTGAGGGTAGCTCATGTCAAATTGGAGGAACAGCATCTCACATTTTGCTTGGGCAGCTTCAAGCCCAGTGGTATGAATATTAATGTATCTCCCTTCAAGTAACGCCGGCATTCCCTCTCTCTCTCTCTCTCTCTCTCTATCCCTCCCGCACCCAAGTCGCACCAGCTTCTCGTTTTCAACCAACAAACAGCTAACATTGGCATGTTTCCTTGATCAGCCATGATCACATTGAATGGCGGTGCTGACTCGAAGGGCCGAATGGCCTACTCCTGCACCTATTGTCTATTGTCTATTGTCCATTATCACCGTTACTTTTTTTGCATATCTTTCATTCATTGTTTTATCTCAATATCTCTCGTTTCCTTTATCCCTAACTAATCTGAAGAAGGGTCACACCCGAAACGTCACCCATTCCTGCTCTCCAGAGATGCTGCCTGTCCCGCTGAGTTACTTCAGCTTTTTGTGTCTGTTTTCAGAGAGTAGTTTATCTTGGCTTTTTACATTCGCCATAGACAATGTGGGCCAAATATGTCCTGTGATACTTCAATATAAAATATAATATATAATATAATATATTTTATATTTTATATAATATATTTTATATTTTATTTTATATTATAACAATATATTATAACAATATAAATATAAATATATATAAAAAAACAATATAAACAATATAAAACAGAGATACTTCAATATAAAATCTCGGTTCCCATCAAGAAAATACGTAAACATAGTAAACACGTAGTTTTCTTGATGATCCAATGACTTTTAACCAACGCCAGTTTACACATTAAATTATGTGGTAACAGTGAAATTAGAAATTTGACAGAATAATAATAATAATAATAAATTTTATTTATGGGCGCCTTTCAAGAGTCTCAAGGACACCTTACAAAAATTTAGCAAGTAGAGGAAAAACATGTAAGGGGAATGAAATAAATAGTAGAGACATGACTAGTACACAAATTAAAGACAGAATTCAATTCAAAACACAATATGAGGCAATTCATGCACAGATGGAAAGGGAGGGGGACGTGGGGCTAAGGATAGGCAGAGGTGAAGAGATGGGTCTTGAGGCGGGACTGGAAGATGGTGAGCGACCAAAAAACCGTCAAAAGGGACAATGTATTAGGTGCACATGAGTACAGGTCTGTTTTCCGACAACAACCTTCAACATTCGGGTCATTATTGCCGCCTGGCTCATATTATGCAATCCCAGAGTGTAGCAAACCATACCTCATTACATTCGCCAGCAAACATGAATGACGTAACGTCGTCAAAACAACAGCAAACGTCGAACTGTGCAGAATGCTTGCAAGGTTGAGCGGGCAATAACGGGAGGGTATAAAGTAATCATCATGGAACGGCACTTGCTCAGAGGTCAACTTAGGGCGAGCGAGTAGACTGGGAAACAGATTGCTTCTCGGACAACATACGTGCCACATTTTACAGCGTGAGAAAAATATGTTATGTGATCTTTGCCGTTATTGGAGTTCCTGGTAAGAACATTAGCAACATACATTTTGTCATTTTGTTTGTACGAGTGTATCATTCTACGGACTCGTCCTGTCCCCGACGGTATTGTATTAGAGATAAATCCGTAAACAATGCGTGGATGTCTGTAACAAAAATTCATTGCACGTCAGGAAGCGGCGAATGTGATTTATTCAGTTGTATCGGCTGAAAATAAACTAACAGTTGAAACAGCCGCAGGGAGGAAGTGGTGGGAGAAGGTTTGGTTTTGCAAACTCATGGCATGCGCTAGAGGAGTTATGATTACGATTTAAACTCCGGTAATTCAGTACCCTCCGGACTTTGATGGACGCGGAGCTGGCTTTTATTCTTTGTCAGTACCACAATATACTTTAATTTCATAGCTAAATGTCTAATAAAGTATTATAAGATGTGTTCCAGAGATGTCAGTAAGTTTGAAAATAGCTAGATGCAGGAAGATTGTTCCCGATGTTGGGGAAGTCCAGAACACGGGGTCACAGTTTAAGGACAAGGGGGGAGTCTTTTAGGACCGAGATGAGAAAAACATTTTTCACACAGAGAGTGGTGAATCTGTGGAATTCTCTGCCACAGAATGTAGTTGAGGCCAGTTCATTGGCTATATTTAAGAGGGAGTTAGATGTGGCCCTTGTGGCTAAAGGGATCAGGGGGTATGGAGAGAAGGCAGGTACAGGATACTGAGTTGGATGATCAGCCATGATCATATTGAATGGCGGTGCAGGCTCGAAGGGACGAATGGCCTACTCCTACACCTATTTTCTATGTTTCTAGCTGAGGATTTAGAGCGCACGCGCATTTCATGGGAGCAAGGGATAGATTACCTGTAGACACAATGCTAGAGTAACTCAGCGAGACAGGCAACATCTCTGGAGAGATGGAATGGGTGACGTTTCGGGTCGTGGCCCTTCTTCAGACCTGTCAATAGGGATAGATTATCTATAAATCAGATGACGAACCGTGGGGATTTCCAAATCGGCAGATAACAGATAATCCTTAGGTAGACAAAAAAGCTGGAGAAACTCAGCGGGTGCAGCAGCATCTATGGAGCGAAGGAAATAGGCAACGTTTCGGGCCGAGACCCTTCTTCAGACAGATAATCCTTGTTTTATTAGAGCTGACTTTGTTTCCACACGCGGTGGCCCAGTGGTAGAGCTACTGCCTAAAAGCCGCAGAGATCCGGGTTCGATCCTGACTACGGGTGCTGTCTGCTCGGAGTTTGTATGTTCTCCCTGTGACCCGCGTGGGTTTTCTGTGGGAGTTGCGGTTTCCAAACACTTACAGGTTTGGCGGCTAATTGGCTTGTTATCGTTTGTAAATTGTCCCCAGGATAGTATTAGTTTGCGGGGATCGCTGGTTGGCGCGATCGGTGGGCGGAAGGGCCTGTTTCCGTGCAGTATCTGTATATCTGACCTAAACTAAACACTTATTAGCCGTAAAGTGAAGAGGTTTAAGGGTTTCGGCTCAGGAGTCTGTTAAAGTTCAGACACCGCAAAAGGCAATGATGTATTCATAATAAGTAGATGCAATTGAAACAGAAAATACTGGAAATACTGAGCGGGTCTCGTAGTATTCGGCTCGAAGGGCCGAATGGTCTACTCCTATTGTCTATTGTCTTGTCTATTTCCACAAAGAGAAATTGAGAAAGTGAAAGTGGTCCGCGATCCTTCATCAGCGTTGACCACAAGACCCTCGTCCAAAGCTCTTGATCCCGTTATCCAGGCATTAAATACAATGAACTGCAGTTCCGTGAACCACACTATTTAGTTTGACAGTCTTTAGATTGGGGTGTCGGCAGTATAATTCTCACGGATACTGATCAGTATCCAGTCGGTTACAATCGATTATGCAGTTAAAGGGTCTCGACCCGAAACGTCACCTATTTCCTTCGCTCCATAGATGCTGCCTCACCCGCTGAGTTTCTCCAGCACTTTTGTCTACCAGTACTTGATGGTGCTACTGTACTAGAGAGAAACGGCGGCTGAGAAATACAGGGATTACTAATGTTAACTATAAAACAATGTGTAATATTCCATTTCACTCATGTGATGTGCAACATGTATTTATTGCCTTTTATTCTCAGCCACGTGTGCGATGTCAGAGATTTCGGTGAAACTAAATGTCAGTATCACTGAATTCCCGTTAAACCGGCATGATTCGGACATTTAGAGAGTGGAACTACAAATTTATTTCAAGTTCCCTCGGAGGATTATACTCAGCTTCAAGCATGCTTTTACTTGGCTTATTACTCAAAAATTATTCCACAATAGAAAAACACGTTTCCCTGTTCACTCGGTAACGATAAAGCCGGCGGGAGATACAGATTCTGTTTAGTTTGGTTTGTCGATTGTCAAATGTGCAAAAATTGCTGTTCCGCGTGTTGTTACGTCCAATCATACTATACATGGTTACAATCGCCCCCCTGCAGGAACTATACATCAGGAGGTGCAACTCCAGAGCCAATAAAATCATGGGAGACCCCTTCCACCCATGCAACGGACTATTCCAGCTGCTACGGTCAGGCAAACGCCTCCGTTGCCATGCTGTGAGAACGGAGAGGTTGAGAAGGAGTTTCTTCCCAGAGGCCATTCGGACTGTAAACTCCTATCTCACCAGGGACTAACTTTACTGAACGTTTTTCCTTCCAATATTTAATATGTAAAAGAATATGTGTGTGTTTATGATTGTGTTTATAGTTTGTTTGGTTGTTTGTTTGTTTGTTTGTCTTTTTGCACAAAGTCCGTGAGGGGGGGTGGACACTGACTGGTACATGGTCGCACAAAGTTCAGAGATGAACAGGCAAAAGGTGTGGGGTAAGGATAGAAGAGATGGCAAAAGTGAAGCCAGAGGAAGGATTGTATTTGGTAGGGGAGGGGGTGGCAGAAATTGGTGCTAGTCCAGGTCGGTAACAGGAAAGAGGGGAAGAGGGTAGAAGGGAATAGAGGGATTATAGGTTAGTACCTACATTGGACAATTCAATGTTCATACCGTTAGGATGTAAGCTAATCAAACGGAACATGAGATGCTGTTCCTCCCGTTTGCGTGTGGCCTCATTCTGGCAATGGAAGGGGTGTTACATCTCCTGCTTCAAGATGGGGAAGTACCTGTGGAGAGTGTGGTTTGGGGGATGGGGGGGGGGGGGGGTGAATTAATCAAGGAGTTTAGATCCCCCTCTCCCCAGAAGGAGCAATGATAACATTCCCCTGGTCCATACCTTTCACTGTACCGGCCTCCGCATCAGTGGCGTAGGGTGGGTTTTGAGCGCCCGGGGCAGTTTAAAGTATTGCGCCTCCTCATTAGCGCGGGGGGGGCGGTAGGGGGGGGGCGGTAGGGGGGGGGCGGGGGCGGGGGGGGGGCCGGGGGCGGGGGGGGGGCGGGCGCGGGGGGGGCGGGGGGCGGGCGGGCGGGGCGAGGGAGGGGGCGGGGGCGGGGCGAGGGAGGGGGCAGGGGCGGGGGCGGGGGCGAGGGAGGGGGCAGGGGCGGGGCGGAGGCGGGGGCGTAGCCCCCCCCCCACGCTACGCCACTGGACTGAGGCTCTGAGGATATTTTGATGAAAAACTTTAAATTTATTAATTGGTGAGTGATGCCATATTTTAAATTCAATTCCCTACCCAACATTAATATAAGAATTTTCTGCTGTAACCAATTTATTTAGACTTTGGAGATGCAGCGTGAGTCATTATGCACCTGCAGCTCCATCTGCAGTTCTTTCTTAAGTGTTTCAGGTCTGCAATACTTAATTTCCGAGATTTATTATGTCCGAAAAACAACCTTCCACAATCCCGGTTTCCTTTCATTAGGCCAATTCTATAACCAGTTACTTAACATTCTCTGGATGCATTTGATTAACTTCCCAGAGCAGCCTGCCAAGAAACCTCATCAAAGGCCTTGCTGAAGTCCATCATAGCCTATGTCTATTGCCTTGCCTTTGTCAACCTTAGTTACTTCATCAAAACCTCAATCAAATACAATTTCTTGAGACAACTTCATGAGATGGTAGACGACGGGATTTAGATTCCCTAGGCATTTGCCCAGAGGATCAATCCACGTTAAATAAAGAGTGCAGAAGGGCCTACTGGAAGCAGCGCCAGGTGACACCTAAACAATGACAAGGTGTCAATTGCAAATTCTTACAAGATCAAAACACACACAGGCTCAAAAGCAGAAACAGTTTGTAATTGATCAAGCTAAGCAAACACATAATCAATGGAATAGTTCAAAATTCTACAGTCCTACCACATCTAGCAGATAAAATATAAAACAGTACAACACAGGACCAGACTTTTGAGCCCTCAGTATCTGGGGCACACATGATGCTAAAAGTAAAACCAATGTCCTCTGCCTGCATATCAGGTTCAAGTTCAAGTTCGTGTTGATTGTCATATGCACCGATTAAGGTACAGTGAAATTTGATTTCACTATTGCAGATAGTGAAGATGGTTGTCAAAAGTTGCAGCAGGTATTTTGATGGGTAGGCCAGGTGGTCTGAGGAATGGTTGAAGGAATTTAATACAAAGAAATGTGAGGTGTTGGATTTTGGGAGCACTAACATGGGCAGGACCTACACAGTGAGTGGCAGGGCTCTGGGAAGTGCTGTAGAGCAGAGGTGATCTAGGAGTGCATGTACATGGTTCCTTGAAGGTGGCGTCACATGTAGAAAGGTGGTCAAAAAGGCTTTTGGCACATTGGCCTCCATCAGTTGGAGTATTGAGTATTGAAGTTGGGAGGTCATGTTGCACTGAAATAAGATGTTGGTGAGGCCACCTTTAGAGTATTGTGCTCAGTTTTGGGCAACATGTTACAGGAAAGATGTTGTCAAGTTGCAAAGGGTACAGAGAAGATTTACGAGGGTGCTGCCAAGACTCGAGTGTCTGAACTATAGAGAGAGGTTAAGTAGGCTGGGTCTCTATTCCTTAGAATGCAGGAGGATCAGGGGTGATCTTAGAGATGTGTATAAAATCATTAGAGGAATAGAGGTAGACGCACAGACTCTCTTGCCCAGAGCGGGGGAATCGAGAACCAGAGGACATAGGTTTAAAGTGAAGGAGAAAAGATTTAATAAGAATGCGAGGGGTAACTTTTTCACACAAAGAATTTGCAATTGACGCCTTGTCATTGTTTAGGTGTCACCTGGCGCTGCTTCCAGTAGGCCCTTCTGCACTCTTTATTTAACGTGGATTGATCCTCTGGGCAAATGCCTAGGGAATCTAAATCCCGTCGTCTACCATCTCATGAAGTTGTCTCAAGAAATTGAATTTGATTGAGGTTTTGATGAAGTAACTAAGGTTGACAAAGGCAAGGCAATAGACATAGGCTATGATGGACCAGCAAGGCCTTTGATGAGGTTTCTTGGCAGGCTGCTCTGGGAAGTTAATCAAAGGGTGGTGGGTGTATGTAACAAGCTGCCAGAGGAGGTAGTTGAGGCAGGGATTATTGCAGCACTTAAAAAACTCAATTAGACAGGTACATGGATAGAACAGATTTGGAGGGACATGGGCCAAACACACACAGATGGGACTAGTGTAGATTGGACATGTTGGTCGGTGTGGGCAAGTTGAGCTGAAGGGCCTGTTTTCACATTGTATGACTCTATAACTCCAATATAGTTCTCAGCATTATAACATATTGTAGTATATCAGTTCCATCGACAAAGTCCAATATCCTCAATTGGGTAGAGGTAAATTGGACTGTACCCTAGTTCATGATAGGACTGCTTAGAAACATGGTAACAGAGGGAATGAAGCTGTTCCTGAGTCTGGTGCTGTGCACTTTCAAGCTTCTGTACCTTCTGCCGACAGGAGCAGGGAGAAGAAAGACTGACCAGGATGGGATGTTTTTGATTATGTTGGCTGCTTCTCTGAGGCAGTGTGAAGGGTAGTTGTTGTCAATGATGGGAAGTCTAGGCTGTGTGATGGATTGGGCTACATCTATAACTCTCTGCAATTTTTTGCGCCTTGGGCCGAGCTGTTCCCAAACCAAGATGTGATGTAACTCTACAGTAAGGTTTCTATGATACATCTGTAGAGGTTTGTAAGAGTCACTGGACATGCCAAGTTTTCTCAGTCTCTGAAGGAAGTAGAGGCTTTGCTGTGCCTTCTTGGCTGTTGTGTCAATGTGGTGTGTCCATGACATATAATTTCTAATATTAAAGCCAAAGAACCTGAAGCTCCCCAATGGTAGAATCGTATAAAACACTCTTTGACACATATACTACAGGAAAGATGTACCATCCTAGAGGATACAAAGGAGACTTACAACAATGTTAGTGGGACTGATGAATCATACTTTGAGAAAAGAGAGGAGTCCATAGAAAGAATGAATTGAAGTGTATATAAGGGGCCTCGAAGAATTAAATAGAGATGATTGATTTTCCTTCATAAAGTGAACAATAACCAGAATATAGATATAAAGTGGAGACACATGGAACTGCAGATGCTGAAATCTTGTGTAGAACACAAAGTGCTCTAGTAACTCAGCAGGTCAGGCAGCATCTCTGGAGGACATGAATATGTGATGTTTTAGATTGGGACCCTTCTTCAGTTCTCCAGAGACGTTGCTTGATCCACTGAGTTACTTCCTGATGAATTGGCATCGAGGTTTGTGTGATAATGTTCTTGTGAAGCACCTTGGAATGTTTTTTTCTGTATTGAGAACTAGTTATTAACGTGTTCATGATAGGAGAACTGGGGTTAACAGTCTGAGCACCAATGAGCTGGCTCGCGGCAGGGATCTCGGTCTCTCTGACTGTGAACCAGGTAACTTACACTGTATATGTGCATTGTTCAGCACACTTACCTATGAGCCCATTGGAGAATGGAACAGCAATGATCTTAAATGCTGGTTATAAAATTCTGAAATCCTCAATGGGTCGGGCAGCTACTGTGGAGAGAGAAAGACAAACTTAATGTTTTAGGTCAATGAGCAATTTTCAAAACAAATATCCAAAGTCTAAAATATCTTGTTTTTGCTTTGTGTTTATTTGTAATTTCTCATCCAAAATGTAATGAAGAAATACCCTATTTCTTTGAAGTGATTCCTTATTTTTTGAATTTTTGTTCAGATTTACTTTCTGCCTTCCTCTTTGTATTAAACAGCCATATTGAATAATCCAATATTGTCATTGGTATTTATGGGGAATTGGAAAAGATACTGATGATTTTTGGATGAATACCATCTGAGAAGCCCAGGAGTAGGCCTACACTGATAAGGAAACTTTGGTGGACAGTGAAGATTGGGGCAAGGTGCTGGGTGTCAGCAATGTTGGCCGGAGATCAGGATTACTGGGGGCCAAAGGCTTCCTTAGTCAGCAGGGATGTACTAGTTTCCTTTAGTTATGTTTAGAGTTAGAATATGAAAACAGCCCACGGAGTCCGCACCGACCAATTAGAATGAATTAGATCCTTTATTTGTCATTCAGACCTTTCGGTCTGAACGAAATGTCGTTATCCTGCAGCCATACATACAATAATAAACAACAGAACAGACAGTAAACACAAATTAACATCCACCACAGTGAGTCCACCAAACACCTCCTCACTGTGATGGTGGCAAAAATCTTAGTGCTGCTGTCTCTTCCCTCCTCTTCTCCCTCTGCGCTGAGGCGATACCCCACCGGGCGATGGTAAGTCAGTCCCGCGGCTCACCGATCTCCGCAAACGGGCCGGTTCAAACATCGCGGCCCGGGGGTGGTCGAAGCTGCCGCCCTCCAGTCCAGCGGACACAGCTGTTGATGATGTCGTCCACTGGCCTGCGGCCGAACCCCGGACTCAGGCCGCCGCCGCCAGAACGCCGTCTCAGCCACCGGAGCACCGTTCCAACCCCGAGCCGGGTCGCCCTCATGTGAGCGCCGTTCCACCCTCGAGCCAGGCCGCCCTCGTGGGAGCGTCTCAGCCCCGCGCCAGGCCGCCCTCACGGGAGCGCCATTACCCTCGAGCCAGGCCGCCCTCACGGGAGCGTCTCAGCCCCTCACGGGATGCCGTTACCCTCGAGCCAGGCCGCCCTCACGGGAGCGCCGTTTTCCTCGAGCCAGGCCGCCCTCACGGGAGCGCCATTACCCTCGAGCCGGGCCGTCCTCTCGGGAGCGTCTCAGCCCCTCACGGGAACACCGTTCCAGCCCCGAGCCGGGCGCCCTCACGGGAGCGAACACAGGGCGAGTCCTGACAGGCTCTGCCTCCGGAGCCTCGAGGTCGCCAGCTCCGCCATTAGGCCTCAGTGCAGACGGAGGCAGAGAAGGGGGATACGACAAGAAAGTCGCATTCCCCCGAAGGGAGAGACAGAAAGCCCTGTTTCAACCACCCCCCCCCCACCCCACACATAACACAAACCTAAAAACCAAAAACTTAACTAAACAAGATGAAAAAAACAACACAAAAATGTAAAAACAAACGGACTGCAGGCGAGCCACGGCCGTTCGCCAACGCCGCCACTTCCGGCAATGACCCCCGCACTATCTTGCACACTAGGGACAATTTGGGATGTGGGATGCAACTGGAGCAAACCCATGTAATCACACAAATCCATATGTGGGTTCAATGTGATGGATGTTTTTGTAAATTGAATTGTGTGTATGTCTGTAGGAAATTGTCTTTGTTTGTATGGCTGTGGAAACGGAATTTCATTTGAGCCTCACTGAGGTTCAAATGACATGTAATAAATATTGATTGATTGATTGATATCACTCCATTCTCTGAATATCCACATGCCTATCCAAAAATCTCTTAAATGCCATTATTTTATCTCAAGAGTCAAGAGTGTTTTATTGTCTTATGTCCCAGATAGAACAATATAATTCTAACTTGCAGAAGCACAACAGAATATGTAAACATAGTACACTGTAAACAATATAATAAATGAAAAAAAAAGTTGTATGTGTGTATACACACAGGCTTACATACACATAAAAAACAAACAATAATAGTGCAATAATAACAATAATAGTCTATGTAGTTCAGAGCTTATTTGAGGTTGTAGTGTTTAATAGCCTAATGGCTGTAGGGAAGAAGCTGTTCCTGAACCTGGACGTTATAGTTTTCAGGCTCCTGTACCTTCTTCCCAATGACAGGTGTGAAATGAGTGTGTGGCCAGGATGGTGTGAGCCTCTGAGGATGTTGGCTGCCTTTTTGAGGCAGCGACTCCGGTAAATCCCTTCGATAGTGGGGAGGTCAGGTCTGCTGATGGACTGGGCAGTGTTCACAACTTTTTGCTGTCTCCTTCGCTCCTGCGCATTCAAGTTGCTGAACCAGACCATGATCCAACCAGTCAGTATGTTCACTACTGTACACCTGTAGAAGTTCAGGAGAATCCTCTCTGACATAGCGAATCTCCACAATCTTCTCAGGAAGTAGAGACACTGCTGGGCTTTCTTTATAATTGAATCAGTGTACTGGGTTCAGGAAAGATCTTCGGAAACATGCAAGCTTTTCAAGCTTTTGGCTCTCTCCAACATCATCCCGTCGATATTGACAGGTTTATAGGTCCTCATCCTTCCTCTTCTAATGTCCACAATCAGTTCCTTGGTCTTACTGACATAGAGGGCAAGGTTGTCGTGCTGGCACAATTTGGTCAATCGATCGATCTCACTTCTATACTCTGACTCATCACCATCTGTAATTCGTCCAACAACGGTGGTGTCGTCTGAGAACTTGAGGTTGGAGTTCGCACTGTGTCCGGCTACACAGTCATGAGTATAGAGTGAGTCGAGCAGGGGCCTTGATGTGCTCCCATACTGACTGTTATTGAGGAAGAAGTGTCTGCCAATTCGAATAGACTATGGTCTGTTGATGAGGAAGTCAAGGATTCAGTTGCAGAGAAATGCGCAGAGACCTAGTTCTGTGAGCTTGGTAACCAGATGGTATTGAGCAGTAATGAATAAAAAGCAGCCTGATGTATGTGCTTTTATTGTCCAAGTGGTCCAGTGCAAAGTGGACAGCCAGTGAGATTGCATCCTCCCCTGACCTGTTATGGCGGTAGGCAAACTGAATGGGTTAAGGTTCTTGTTGATATGCGCCATAACCAACCTCTCATATCAGGTTGCTTACGACAGACTGAGCGGAGGTGTTCAGCGAAACGAACGGCGAGCCTGCCCTTGGTCTCGCCGATGTAGAGAAGTTGACACCTGGAACAGCGGTTCGCACTAACCAACCTGATCTCCCGGTGGCTCAGTTCACTTCAACTCCCCCTCCCATTCCGAATCCGACCTTTCTGTCCTGGGCCTCCTCCATTGCCAGAGAGAGGCCCAGCGCAAATTGGAGGAACAGCACCTCATATTTCGCTTAGATAGTTTACACTCCAGTGGCATGAACATTGACTTCTCTAATTTCAGATAGTCCATGTTTTCTCCCTCCTTCCCTTCCCCTTCCCAGCTATCCCACAAGCCTACTATCTCCGCCTCTTCCTTTCTTTGTCTCTGCCCCCCCCCCCGTCATCAGTCTGAAGAAGGGTCTCGACCCGAGACGTCGCCTCTCCATAGACGCTGCCTCACCTGCTGAATTCCTCCAGCATTTTTGTCTACCTTCGATTTTTCCAGCATCTGCAGTTCTTTCTTAAACATTCTCTCTGCTTTAAGTGACTCTTTCAACACTCCTCCAGGAACAGGAAAGCAGCAGCAGTACATTCCCAGCTAACCAAGGAAGCCTTTGCCAGTATTCTGAGTTCAAAGTCCCAGAGTGTGGTAGGAAAACAATGCAGGTAAACATTTATTTCTTGACCTTTTCTTTCTTGGCACACAGGAGTCTTGTGCCACGTCTGGTTCCAACAAAGCAGCCCCACCAAGTTGCTTGGCATTTTCTTTCAAACAAATGAAATTAATATATTCTATGATATTCCAACCGTGTGAAACTCCCTGTCGCTACAGGCTATGAAACCTTCAATGACGCATAAACGTTGTGAGAAAGGAACAGAAGATTATTTTTGGGTGGAGCCACCTTAACCTGCTTGCATTATTAGGTATGCATTTCTGACAAAACAAAGAGTTATCTCTTTCCTCTCCTGTGCCTGATATCAAAATGATTCTTCAAGGAGAAATAGTGGGTTTACTGCTTTGTATGGCATGATCAATTAGGTCAGTTGGCAAGTCAAACCCAACCATGGGAGAAAGTTGCTGTTCTGCAAGTCTGTTGTGAACTCGAATGATGTATAATATGGACACGGAGGTTCACCAGGATGTTGACTGGGATGTAGAGTTTTAGTGATGAGGACAGGGGGCATGATTGAAACATAGAAACATAGAAAATAGGTGCAGGAGTAGGCCATTCGGCCCATCGAGCCAGCACCACCATTCAAGTGGTGGCGCTGCCTTGCAGCTGCGGCTCGCCTGCAGTCCGTTTGTCTTTTCTTTTTTTGTTTTCTCTTGTCCCATTGTTACAGTTTATTTCGGTTTATTTAGTTGTGTATGTGTGGGGGGTGGGTGTAACATATTTTTTGACTCTTCCTTCTGGGGGGATGCGACCTTTCTTGCCGTATCCCCCGCCTCCGTGTCCGTCTGCGCAGAGGTCTATCGTTGAGCTGGCGGCCTCCAACTGCGATCACCCTCGCGGCTCCGGAGGCAGAGCGAGGACATACCAACTCGAGGCTGGCCGACTTCGGGGCTGTGGTTGCGGTGCGACCCAACTTCCGACCCGACTTTAGAGCCTTGGAGGCTCGGCCGCGGGCCAGTGGACGACATCGTCGGGAGCTCACAGGCTGGTGACCTGTTTTTCCGGAGCTCCCGCTACAACAGCTGCGTCCGCTGGACTGGAGGACGGCAGCTTCGGCAGCTTCGACCGCCCCGGGCCGCGGAATTTGAACCGGCCCGTTTGTGGAGCTCGGATTCAGCCGCGGGACTTGCACACCATCACCCGGCAGGGACGCAACATCGAGGCCTGGATTGCCTCGGCGCAGAGGGAGAGCAAGGAGGGAAGAGACAATGACTTTGGGACTTTAAACTGTGTTGAGTGTTTGTTTTGTTATTTATTCTGTTATGACTGCAGGTTAAACCATTTCATTGCACTGAAAAGGGCAATGACAATAACATTGAATCCAATCCAATCCAATCCAATGTGATCATGGCTGATCATCCGTACTCCGTTCCAGGTTTTCCCCCCATATCGCTTAATTCTGCAAGCCCTAAGAGCTAAATCTAACTCTCTCTTGAAAACATCCAGTGAATCGTCTTCCTCTGCCTTCTGTGGCAGAGAATTCCACAAATTCACATCTCTCCGGGTGAAAATGTTTTTCTTCAACTCAGTCCTAAATGACAAAACCCTTATTCTTAAACCGTGCCCCCTGGTTCTGGACTCCCCCAACATCGGGACCATTTTTCCTGCATCTAGCCTGTCCAATCCCTTAAGAATTTTATATGTTTCTATAAGTTTGCCTCTCATCCTTCTAAATTCCAGTGAATACAAACCCAGTTGACCCTTTCTTTCATCATATGTCAATCCCGCCATCCCGGGAATTAACCTGGTGAAGCTACGCTGCACTCCCTCAATAGCAAGAATGTCCTTCCTCAAATTAGGAGACCGAAACGGCACGCAATACTCCAGGTGTGGTCTCACCAGGGCTCTGTACAACTGCAATCTGACCTCCTTGCTCCTAAACTCAAATCCTCTCGCTATGAAGGCCAACATGCCATTTGCTTTCTTCACTGCCTGCTGTATCTGCATGTTTACTTTCAGTGACTGATGTACGATACGATGCGATAAAACTTTATAAAACAACATCCCCGGAGGGAAGTTGGTCTGCCGACGGTCACAACACAAAAGGTACACCAGAAACTTGAAATTAAAAGTGAAAACAAAAAGAAAAGACAAACGACTGTTGTCTGGCTGCCGTGTGCACGGCGCCTTCACCGGAACAAATGAACAAACAAACTAACAAATGTAGGCTTATCCCCTGGGCAGAGGATTCTAAACTAGAGTGCCCTCACCCCCCCCCCCCCCCACACACACCGGGTCCCCATTGTGCAAGGACACATAGGTCTTGTTACACCTCCATTTTTCCTAATCTGACGCCATTCAGATATTCTCTGGGGAGAAGTAAGTGGGTGATGTTTCGTGTCGAGACCCTTCTTCAGACTGGCCTACATCAGTCTGAAGAATGGTCTCAACCCGAAACATCACCCATTCCTTCTCTCCATTGATGCTGCCTGTCCTGCTGAGTTACTCCAGTGTCTACCTTCGATTTAAACCAGCATCTGCAGTTCTTTCCTACACACCATTCAGATAATAATTTGCCTTCTTGTTCTTGCCACCAAAATTGATAACCTCACATTTATCCACATTATGCTGCATCTACCATGCATCTGCCCACTCACCCAACCTATCCAAGTCACCCTGCAGCCTCATAGCATCCTCCTCGCAGCTCACACTGCCACCCATCTCTGTGTCATCCACAAACTTGGAGATGTTACATTTAATTCCTTTGTCTAAATTGTTAATATATATTGTAAATAACTGGGATCCCAACACTGAGCCTTACGGCACCCCACTAGTCACTGCCTGTCATTCTGAAAAGGATCTGTTAATTCCGACTCTTTTCTTCCTGTCTGTCAACCTGTTCTCTATCCCTATCAATACCCTACCCCCAATACCATGTGCTCTAATTTTGCACACTAATCTCTTGTGTGGGACCTTGTGAAAGGCTTTTTGAAAGTCCAGATACACCACATCCACTGGCTCTCCCTTACCCATTCTACTTGTTACATCCTCAAAAAATTCCAGAAGATTCGTCAAGCATGATTTCCCCTTCATAAATCCATGCTGACTGACCGATCCTGTCACTGCTTATATATACTTGCATATATATACTTGCAAGTACTTATACCTCAATCAATGTTTAATTGTTCTGTGTAAGTAGGTAGTTGTTTTTCCCCACATTATAACAATAACCGTAAAAGTACTTCACTACAGCCTTTGAGTGGTCAGAGTCATGGAACGCAGAAATGGACCTATATCCCACCATGTCTTGGACAATCATTTTTTACGCAACTAATCCCATTGCCACGATTACAACCATATTCTTCCATTCCTTGCCTAATTAGGTGCCTTTCTAAATGCCTCCCAAAACATGTTGATTGTATGTCATTCCACCACCTCCTCTGGCAGCATGTTCCAGATAACAGCCTCTCTGTGTAAAACACATCTTTCCACAGATCCCCTCAAAATCCCCTTCTCACTTTAAACCAATGCCCTCTGGCTTATGATACACCCACCATGAAATAAAATCTATCTATTCTCCATATTTCTCTCATAATTGTATGTACCTCAATTAAGTCAACGGTCAACATCCATTGCTCTGGGGAAAACAAGTCCAGCCGATCAAAATCTCTCCCTACAACTAAATTCCTCCATTCCAAGCAACATCCCAGTGAATCTCCTCTGCACTCCCTCCAATACAATCACATCCCTCCAAGAGTATGGCAATCTGAACTGTGTGCAATAATCTAAATGTGACCTAACCAGAGTTTTGTAAATATGAAACAGAACTTTTTCGATGTTCCCGATGTTGGGGGAGTCCAGAACCAGGGCCCGCAGTTTAAGAATAAGGGGCAAGCCATTTAGAATGGAGACGAGGAAACACCATTTCACAGAGAGTTGTGAGTCTGTGGAATTCTCTGCCTCAGAGTGCGATGGAGGCCGGTTCTCTGGATGCTTTCAAGAGAGAGCTGGATAGGGCTCTTAAAGATAGCGGAGTCAGGGGATTTGGGGAGAAGGCAGGAACGGGGTACTGATTTTGGATGATCAGCCACGATCACATTGAATGGTGGTGCTGACTCGAAGGGCCGAATGGCCTACTCCTGCACCTATTGTCTAGTGTCTATTCTCTATAACATACCATATGCCTTCTTCACCACTTTATCCACCCGTGTTGCCATTTTCAGGGAACAATGGACTTGAACCCCAGGATCTCAACATTGCTTAGTGTGTTGGCATTTTCTGTATGACTTCTCAAAATGCATCAAAATGCATCACTTCACATTTGTCAGGATCAAACTCCATCTGTAAAATCTCTATTCAATTTTCCAACTGATCTATATCCTGTCGTAGCCTTAGACAACTGCCCTCACTATTCATAACACTGCCAATTTTTATGTTTTTCCCAAACTTACTGAGGACATGAAAAGACCAATGTAAAATCCAGTCTTTCCTTGTTGTATACGGTGTATAACTAGTGGCAGCCTTGACCCAAAATACACCTGCCAATTTGCAATGTCGATAAAAGTTAAAAGATAAAAAATTGAATATACTGGGGAGGAATTCCCAATCTTCCAATCTACCTCCCTGCAGAACTTGCACTTTTTAATCTGCATTTTCTCTGTCGCTGTCACTATATTTGGATCTCTGTTAATTTTCTCTTTTACCACTGCCTGGTGTATTC
Organism: Amblyraja radiata; assembly: GCF_010909765.2. NCBI lineage: Eukaryota > Metazoa > Chordata > Chondrichthyes > Rajiformes > Rajidae > Amblyraja > Amblyraja radiata. Next base: position 12,197,302 of record NC_045990.1, read on the forward strand.
ATGTATTATATGATTTGCCTGCATAGCATGCAAAGCAAAATGTTTCACTGTATCTCAGTATGTGTGACAATAATAAGTCAATATCAATATATCTGTACTTACCCTATGATGAGACACTAAAGGGGCTACTCCTGCACCTATTGTCTAGTGTCTATTCTCATAACATGCCATATGCCTTCTTCACCACTGCGGCGACGTAATCTGCGAGTTTAGAAGAGTTTGTCCTCAACTCAAACTCGTAGCATGGTCGACACGTGGTCCAAGGAGGTCCTATGAGGTCACTGAAACTCCCCTTCATGCTCGAGGGAAGTTCCCGTATACTCGCGGACTCAGCTAGGTCGCGGAAACATTTTCAGCATGTTGAAAATTTTTCCGCAAGTAAATTTGGTCGGCATGGCTCTTTGGAACTTGTAGTGCAGTGGAGTGGGGTCGCTATTTAGTTACAGGCAGTCGAGGGCAGTCATAGGCAATCTCCTTCGCTGTCCGGGCATTTTAATTGGCTGATTGGAGTTTTCAGGACCAAGGAAAACTGACTGGTACGTTAAATGCCCTGTAAACTTTATTAAACTTCTTAAAAGTGTCTCCACTCCTTCTCTCCCCTTCTCTCCCCTTCTCTCTAAACATAAAACTAATTTAAAAATTAAAAACAGGGGAAAGATTTCTCACCTTTAAATTTACAGTTCAATACAATGTGAAAAGATAAACCGTTACTGTACCCAAATCTCAGGGGCTACAACGCTCTCCATAATGTTTGGGACAATGACCCTTCATTTATTTATTTGCCTCTGTACTTCACAATTTGAGATTTGTAATAGAAAAAAAATCACATGTGGACATTGTCAGATTTTAATAAAGGCCATTTTTATACATTTTGATTTCACCATGTAGAAATTACAGCTGTGTTTATACATAGTCCCCCCATTTCAGGGCACCATAATGTTTGGGACACAGCAATGTCATATGAATGAAAGTAGTCAGGTTTAGTATTTTGTTGCATATCCTTTGCATGCAATGACTGCTTTAAGTCTGCGATTCATGGACATCACCAGTTGCTGGGTGTCTTCGCTGGTGATGCTCTGCTAGGCCTGTATTGCAGCCATCTTTAGCTAATGCTTGTTTTGGGGGCTAGTCCCCTTCAGTTTTCTCTTCAGCAAATAAAAGGCATGCTCAATTGGGTTCAGATGGGCTGATTGAATTGTCCATTTTTTAGCTTTGAACAACTCCTTTGTTGCTTGAGCAGTGTCTATGCACTTCAGAATTCACCATGCTAAGTCTACCATCAACAGTTGTATCATCAATGAAGATAAGTGAGCCAGTACCTTCAGCAACCATCCATGCCCAGGCCATAACACATAACACCCCCACCACGGTGTTTCACAGATGAAGTGCTATGCTTTGGATCTTGGTCAGTTCCTTCTCTCCTCCATACTTTGCTCTTCACTCTGATATAAGTTAATCTTCATCTCATCCGTCCACAAGACCTTTTCCAGAACTGTGGTTGCTCTTTTAAATACTTCTTGGTAAACTGTAACCCGGCCATCCTATTTTTGCAGCTAACCAGTGGTTTGCCTCTTGCAGTGTAGCTAGTGTATTTCTGTTCATGGGGTCTTCTGCAGACAGTGGTCATTGAGAATTCCCCACCTGACCTATGAAGAGTGTTTCTGATCTGTCGGGTAGGTGTTTGGGAATTTTTATTATAGAGAGAATTCTGTCATCAGCTGTGGAGGTCTTCCTTGACCTACCAGTCCTTTTGTGATTAATAAGCTCACCAGTGCTCTCTTTCTTCTTAATGATGTTCCAAACAGTTGATTTTAGTAAGCCTAAGATTTGGCTGTTGTCTTTAACAGTTTTATTCTTGTTTCTCAGTCTCATAATGGCTTCTTTGACTTTCATTGCCACAACTTTGGTCCTCATGTTGATAAACAGCAATAAAAGTTTCCAAAGGTGCTGGAAAGACTAGGTGCTGAGAGCTGCCTTATACCTGCATTAAGAAGGCATTTAAACACACCTGGGCAATTACAGACGCCTGTGAAGCCATGTGTCCCAAACATTATGGTGCCCTGAAATGGGGGAACTATGTATAAACACAGCTGTAATTTCTACATAGTGGAACTAAAATGTATAAAAATAGCCTTTAATAAAATCTGACAATGTGCACTTTAACCACATGTGATTTTTTTCTATTACAAATCTCAAATTGTGGAGCACAGAGGCAAATAAATAAATGATGGGTCTTTGTCCCAAATATTATGGAGGGCACTACTTTTAAATTTCCAGTTCAATACAATGTGAAAAGATAAAACGGTTACTGTACCTAAATCTCATGGGCTATGTCACATTGCAAATTACATATCTCTGCCAGCTTCTTAGATCCTCCATTGAAACTTTCTTGCAGCAATCCTTCCCAACTGTGTGTGAATTTAAGGCATCCAAAACTGAGCTTGTGTGTCAATGGTCGATAATCCTTCTTTTGTGTGTTCAAAGTCATCCACGTGTTCAAAGTCATCCACGTGTTCAAAGTCATCATTGTGTCATCGGTCACAGGAGCAAAATACATAAACAGCCGACTTTGGAGAGCTGAAACTAAAAACAAAACGATCTAGAAACACTCAGTAGAACAAACATTCTCTGTAAAGAGACTTCAGAATGACAACTTAAGCCTAATGACAACTTGACCTTTCAATCTTTGACATCTGTTACGATTGTGGGTGAATTTAATGCCAGGTTTAAAGTTACCATGTGTAAGACCCATTGGCCAATCCTGCATTTTTTGAATTTGCTTAAACCACATGTTTAGCAGCATATCTTAAATAAAATTGGAAAATGCTGGAAATACATTGTCAGGTCAGGTAGCCTCTTGTGGAAAGAGAAACGGAATTAAGGAAGGGTTTAGTTACATTGGATTCATGGTCAGCGCAGACATGGTCCAATGGTTCTTTATTGTCACGTATGCACAGCACAGTGACATTATTTTGCAAAACCCACAAATTTGGCACGTTTAAAATTCCAAAAAAAACACGTACAGTTCAATCCACATGTTGGAAATTCTGGAGCACCTCCAATTCTGGAAGTCTGCAGGCCCGCGACCCGACGTCCCTCTCCTCTGCCGACCACCCGTGTCCGGGGAGGGCACCAAGTCCATGCTGACCATCGATCACCTGTTCACACTAGTTCTGTTATCCCACTTTTGCATTCACTGCCTACACACCAGGGGCAATTTATAGAGGCCAATTAACCGACAAATCCGCACTTCTTTAAGATGTTGGAGGAAATTGGAGTATCTGGAGGGAATCAATGTGGTCACAACGAGAATGTGCAAACTCTACAGAGGCAGCAGCACTTGGGGCAAGGATCAAACCAGGTCTCTGATCCTGTGGGACAGCGGCTCTACCAGCAGTGCACTGTGCTGCAATGGGATGCTGAGCACATCTTTAACCCTGTTCTTTTCTATTTCTGGTAATCTCTTACTGTGATAGAGGTCAGAATAAACATGCTGCTCCACTGAACCACACTAAGTTGCTAAGTTGCTTCACCTTTTGCAGGAAACTATGTAATGGGAACCAGACACATGTCCCCTTCTCTCGGTATAATTTTCCACTCGTATGAAAGTTATGAACTATTAATATGGTTCCCAGTTAATATGATCTACAGCTGCCTCAGTTCTAGTCTGTCTGTTGACCTGCTGTTGTGCCTCCAATAATCAACTTCATTATCAGGTCTTTGTAAATTGAATGAACATGCATTTGCCTGCTCACTCTGCCAATCCTGTATTGTTCCATTGTAGACAAACAACATTTATTCCGCTGCTTATTCACCTGCTTCCTATTGTTGCTAGGTAGACAAAAGTGCTGGAGAAACTCAGCGGGTGCGGCAACATCTATGGAGCGAAGGAAATAGGCAACATTGCCTATTTCCTTCGGGTCTGAAGAAGGGTTTCGGCCCGAAACGTTGTCTATTTCCTTCGCTCCATAGATGCTGCCGCACCCGCTGAGTTTCTCCAGCACTTTTGTCTACCTTCGATTTTCCAGCATCTGCTGTTCCTTCTTGAACATCCTATTGTTGCTAATTCTATTGACTTTTCCACTGGGGTTCCGGATCCGCTGGGATGTATTATCGATCGGTATCGATTAGCAAGATCTTTCAACTGAAATCTGTATCAAGCCTGCATCAAGCATCAAGGATGATGCTACCCCGCCTATCACAAGTAGTGACTTGGCAGCCAATATCATCACAGACCCACACCACCCACTCATTTTGCTCCTATCATTGGGAAGAAACCTGTATTGCATTTACAGGCATTTACAGGCCTGTAATGCAACGGCAAAGAAGAATTTCTTTCTTCTGTTGTTCGTACACAAGACAATTAAACACTCTTGATTTGCTTGATTATTCCTTGGTTCTCTGTTTCACATTGAAGCACTTCTGGCTATGTGTCCGTTGAATCATTCCATCAAACAGCTTCAGGACTCAATCACTCTCTGCAACTCTCTAAAGACTGGGCCATTAGTCATTTGCTCTGAAGCTTTGAGATTAACTCTATCCAACCAAGGGACTTTTACATTTGAAACCAGACTTTTGCTTATTTTTCCATATTCTGAAGACAACCACTCATATTAACATCTCATATTAACTTTCTTCATGCCCCCATCACTGGAAGGCCCAACATGGCCACTCATTTTAGCTGCTTTCCAGACCAGCATTTCAGGATCCTGAGCTTAGCTACCAATCTCATGCTTAGGAACATCTGGCATTGATACTGTTTTATACCTCCACAGAATCAACAATGTCAGAACTCACAAAGTAGTGGAATCATACAGCTTAAAAACATGCATTTTGGTCAACCGTGTGCACTATGTCCACTATTCTACACCCTGACCAATGAAGGCAATGTATTCTGTATGCCGTCATAACTGTTTATCTACCTATGCTGCCACCTTTCGTAATCCTTGGATTTGTACTCAAGCTCACATATTCACACAATATTCCCTGTGGCACCTCCTATTCATTGTGTATGTCCTAATCTTACTTGTCTCCACAAAATGCATCACTTCATACTTATCGGGACCAAATTCTGTCTGCCATTACTTTACTCATCTTACCAACTCATCAATGTCAGTCTTTAGCCTAAAACACCCTCACTGCCAACACCAATCACCAATTTATGTGTCATCTGTAAACTTTCTACATTAAAACTCATAATGCCGCACTCTCTAGACTTTGGCGGTGCTAACTGACAGATTTTTCAAACTATTGTGTAATTCCTATTAATATCAACAGCAACAAAACAAAACTTGTTTAGATGCTACCAAGTTCAAGTTCATGTTTGTTTCATTATGTTCTGTCTCTATCTGGACTATACATAATGGACGATTAAAGCAGTCTTGCTTACTTGAACTTTATTGTCTTTGTGCAGTCATCATCCGAACTGGGCCGCGCCCCCGGTGTCACCTCTAAACCAGTCCCCCGTACAACAGTACTTAAATAAACAATCCTATTGTTACATCTTTCTTTTTCTTTTTTCAAGTTAGTCTCTTTCCCTTAGGTATTATGTGCAACACTTGTACCATATGCTCTGCTCATTTACAACAGATCTAACGACATAAGCAATAATAAATCAACAGTTCAAAACATCCGTTTTCCAACAAGTGCATAAACAACACATTTTCATTTCTTTTTTTTTCATAGTCCATACTCTAATCACTGAGTATAGTCTGTCAGGTAGCGGGGTCTGACAACTTGTCGACCTGACCTGGTAACCGTGGTGACAACTTGTCGACCTGACCTGGTGACCGTGTCTTGGTTCTCTGCTGGGCCATCTGGCGGTATGGCCGCCTCAGTCACTGTTGGTGTGGGTGTGTTTTGTGTTGGTGTGAGCGTGGTGAGATTGTGTCTGAGGTGGCGACGATTTCGTCTCAGAACACCTCCTGACTCTAACTCCACCTCATACGATCTATGGCTCACCTGTTGGACCACTCTCGCTGGTCTCCAACCCTTGTGTGTGTCACAGGGCTGTACTCTCACACTGTCCTCCCTTTTCAGAGTGTCCATGTCTTTTGCGGTGCGGTTGTACTACTTTTCCTGTCTCTGTCTGTTGTATTTCAGTCCCTGTTCGTCGTGTGTCACCTCTGGCTTCAGCAGAGTGTCCTTTGTGGGAAGCAGGGTCCTGGTCCTCCTGCTCAGGAGTCTCTGTGCCGGGCTTGTGTTGAGGCCCTGGCTCGGTGTGTTGCGATGATCCAGCATTGCCAAGTACGGATCCTGTCTCGCTGCTGCAGCCTTCAGCATCAGGCACTTGGCTGTCTTTACCGCTGACTCCGCCTTCCCATTACTCTGCGGGTATCCCGGAGACGATGTCCTGTGTTCAAAGCCCCACTTCTGGCTGAAGTGCTGAAACTCTTGTGATGCATACTGGGGTCCGTTATCCGAGATAACACTGTCAGGAATCCCCTGTCGGGCAAAGTGGGCCTTGAGTTTTTTGATCACTGTGTTGCTCTTAGTGTCAGGTAGATAATCGACCTCCCAAAAGTTTGAATAATAATCTACTGTTATCAGATAGTCTTTATTGTGAAAGGAGAAAAGGTCTGTTCCTACCTTGGCCCAGGGTCTGCTGGCCATGTCATGTGGATGTAGTGTCTCTCTTTGTTGCTTTGGGTCCACTGACCTACATATGTCACATTTGGCGATGAAGGTCTTGATCTCCTCGTTCACTCCAAACCAGTATACACACTCCCTCGCTCGCCTCAGACATCCTTCTACTCCCAGGTGAGAGGAGTGGTTCCTGTGAGTGATGTCCACCCTGAGTGCGTCAGGTATCACGGCTCTGTCTCCTCGGAACACTATGCCGTCCTGGAAACTCAGTTCATCTTGGAAAGTGTGGTAGTGCCTGATGTCACTTGGTAAGTCCTTTTTTCTCTTGGGCCACCCTGACAGTATTCTGTTTGCCACACTCTGTAACTTTGTGTCATCTTGTGTTGCAGCCCTGATGGCACTCAGCCTCTCTGCTGAAATGGGTAGGTAGCTGACCATGTTCACAGTCTCTATATCTGTCTCACTCTCTCCCTTAGTGCTCTCTGGTAAGTATGCTCTACTCAGCGTGTCTGCAAGTAGCATGTCCCTGCCTGGAACATAGGTCACACTGATATCATACTGCTGCAGCCTGAGTAGCATTCTCTGCAGTCTCTTAGGTGCACTAAGTAATGGCTTTCTGTGTATATTTTCTAGAGGCTTGTGGTCGCTTTGTACTGTGACCTCTCTACCATAAGTATACTGATGGAACTTTTCCATCCCAAACACTATGGCTAAGCATTCTTTCTCTATTTGGGCATAGCCCCTTTCAGTTGGTGTGAGTGCCCTGCTACCAAATGCTACCGGTTTACCTTTCTGTGTCAGGGCGGCCCCCAGTCCCGTGTCAGATGCATCACACTGAAGTGTCAACTCCTTTTCCTTGTTGTAGTACTGTAGAACTGGTGCTTTAGCGATTTTGTCTTTCAGTCTTTGAAACGCCCCTTCTTGGATGTCCGTCCATTCCCACATGTTCTCCTTGCGCGTGAGTTGTCTCAGAATCTCAGAGTCATCTGAAAGGTGGTCATAGAACTTAGAAAGATAGTTGACCATCCCAACTAATCTCTGTACCCCTTTCACGTCTGTTGGCCTTGGCATCTCTCTGATTGCCCGTACTTTCTCCGGGTCAACCCTCAGTCCCTCGGCCGTGAGCAGATGACCTATGTAGGGTACCTCTTTTTGTCTGAGCTTGAATTTGTCCGCGTTCAGCTTGATGTTGCGCTCTCTGCACCCGGTTAGAAAGCGTCTGACTTTCTCGTCGTGGTCCTTTCCTGCCTCCTCTTGTGTTGCTCCTTCCCCCGTGATTAACACATCATCTGCTATGACGCAGACTCCTGGGAGGCCCTCCAGGGCCTGCATGAGCTTTCTTTGGAACACTTCAGGTGCTGGGCTTATTCCCATCGGCATCCTTAGCCAACGGAAGCGACCAAATGGGGTGGCGAATGTGGTAAGGAAGCTCGACTCTTCCTCTAGTTTGACGTGCCAGAAGCCTTGCTTCACGTCGCAGACTGTGAATACTTTTGCCTTTGACATCTCCGGCAGGATGTCATCTATAGTTGGGAGTGGATAGTGACTTCTTTTTAGTGCCCGATTCAGGGGTTTTGGGTCTATACAGATCCTCAGCTTCCCATTAGGTTTTCTCACTGCGACCATGCTACTGATCCAGTCAGTGCTACGTTCCACTGGTGTGATTATCCCTCTTCTCTCTAGATCTTTGAGTTCCTTTTGTAGAGGTGTCATCATAGCTACAGGCACTCTGCGCTTTGGCAGTTTCACTGGCGGTACTCTGTTATCTATCTCTATTCTATATTCACCCTCCATGCAGCCATCTGCGACGACAGATGGCACAATGGGCTAAGTGTTCGGCTGGCAACCTGAAGGTGGCCGGTTCGAATCCCGCTTGGAGTGCATACTGTCGTTGTGTCCTTGGGCAAGACACTTTACCCACCTTTGCCTGTGTGTGAATGTGTGTGAATGTGTGTGAGTGATTGGTGGTGGTCGGAAGGGCCGTAGGCGCAGAATGGCAGCCACGCTTCCGTCAGTCTGCCCCAGGGCAGCTGTGGCTACAGAAGTAGCTTACCACCACCGAGTGTGACTGAGGAGTGAATGAATAATGCGATGTAATGCGCCTTGAGTATTAGAAAGGCGCTATATAAATCCCATCCATTATTATTATTATTATCTCCGGTGAACACATCCTCAAACTCTTCATTTATTTTGTCCATGGTCACGTGTTTGCCACTTTCTCCCTTTGTCACTGGGCTCGGCTCTTTCTTCACTATGTTGTCTATAGCCAGAATATTCTCGTACCGTACTTTGATCAACTTCATTGCCTCGCTGGCTTTTCTGCCCAGTAAAGGGATTCTGCTACTCTAGTCAACCACTTGAAACTCTAGTCGGTACAGCTTGTTGTTTCTGGGGTTTCTGACCTTAACCTTACATGTACCCAGAGGAGTCGACTTGGTCTTGTTATACATCACTAGCACCTTCTCTGTGTGCTCTAACTGTGTGTCTGGGTTTAGTAGATCGATGGGGATGATATTACAGGTGGCCCCACAGTCTATCTGGAAGTCAACTAACTTTTCCCCTATCTTCATTCCTGCAAAGAGCTGCTGGCCCTGACTGTTGCTGTTTTTAACCTGGTTTACAGTTTCATCCTCTCTATTTGCTTCAGTTATACAGTTGACATCCTCATAAGAGTCACTGTCACTAGTCTGCTCTGTAACTGCATGCACTTTCTTAGTTTTCCTACTGCTCTCTTGTCTCGATCTGCACTGAGCTGCAAAATGATTTTCCTTTCCACACTTCTTACACTTTTTCCCAAAAGCTGGGCATTTTTTCTTATTCCTCTCGTGTGTTCTACCACAAAACTTGCACAGTATCTCATTATCTTTTTGTCTCTCTTCTGGCTGTTTCAGTGCATGTACCTCCTCCACTGTCTGTCCTTGCAGTGTTCTGCTATTCTCCCTTGACAGCTCTGTAGCTCTACAAATGTGCAGGCATGTCTCAAGAGTCAGCTTCTCTTCCCTGAGTAATCTCTCCCTCAGTGCTGAGCTATTTGTACCACACACAAGTCGATCTCTAATCAATGAATCTCTAATGTCCCCAAAATTGCAACTACTAGCAAGTATTTTCAAGTCTGTTATATAGCTGTCCACGTTTTCATCCAATCCTTGGTTCCTCATGAAGAATCGGTACCTTTCCACAGTCTCGTTTACCTTTGGGTTGCAGTACTCGTCAAACTGTATGATCATTGAACTCACTGTGGTCCTCGCTGAAGGGCTAGCACTCGACAAAGTTGCCCAAAGTTCTCTGCCTTTTTCTCCGATGAGATAGTTGAATAGCTTGACTTTTGTGGTCTCTTCGGCGTCTGGCATGGTAAGGTCTATGTACAGTGTGAACTCCTCCTTCCAACTTTTCCATGACTTCGCCAAGTTGTTGGAGTCCAAAACCAAAGTTCCAGGGGGTTTTAGTCCTTCCATCGCTGTCAGCTAGCTGTTGTTTTTTTTCTTTGCCGATGCTGAAGGCTAACTGCTTATCTTTTGTGCTTTGTTGTGTCTTTGGTGTGCTGTTGGCTACGGGCCCACTGAAAACAAGCTACTGGCTTCAATTGTTCAACTGCATTTTTTCTTCTTTGCCGGCTTCGGTAAGGCTAACGTTAGCCTGCTGCTAGCTAGCTAAACTTTCACTTTTCTAGTTAATTCTGACAATTTTTGACGTCCATCCCACCTCTGCCACCATGTTTCATTATGTTCTGTCTCTATCTGGACTATACATAATGGACGATTAAAGCAGTCTTGCTTACTTGAACTTTATTGTCTTTGTGCTGTCATCATCCGAACTGGGCCGCGCCCCCCGGTGTCACCTCTAAACCAGTCCCCCATACAACAGTACTTAAATAAACAATTCTATTGTTACAATGTTTGCTTTAATTGTCACCACACATTAAGGTACAGTGGAATTTGAGTCATACAGCCATACTAAGTGAAAAGAACACAATACACACATAGAATACAATTTAACATAAACATCCACCACAGTGGAATCAACATTCTTCACTGTGAAGGAAGGCAATAAAGTTCAGCCATCTTCCTCCCATGGTCGGGGCCTTTAAACCCTCCACAGTCGCCGCTACAGACAGTCCAATGTTCAGGCTCTCCTGCGGCCTGGAGTTCCCGAGTCGGCCACTTCTTACCGGAGACCGCGGCTTCACTGAGTTAAAAGTCCACAGGCCCCGCAGTCAGAGCACTTCTTCTGGCGATCCTCGGCAAAGGATGTTAAAGTCTGATGTTAAAGTCTGTGCCTCGCCTGCGGTTTGAAGCTCCAGAGGGGTCTCCAGGAAAGGCCGCACCACTCCAGTTGTTAGGCCGTGGTGGGGCGGGGGGGGGGGGGGGGGGGGGGGGGCGGAGATGAGACACTGAGAAGGTCGCATCTCCGTCGAGGTAAGTGACTGAAAAAAGTTTCCCCCTATTTCCCCCCCCCTCCCCCAACATAAACTAACCAAGTAGCATTGAAACACACATTTAAAACTTACTTAAAATAATTAAAACAGAGAAGGGACATGACAGACTGCTGGCGATTGTTTTATTATACCACATGCTATAATAAAATTTCCAGCAAGCCATTTATGTGCCAAGAAAATGTGGGAATCAGGACACCAATGTGTTTAAAGGAGTATATGGAATGACGTCTCATAAGTTTAAGAAGAGTGCGGGAACTGAGGCTATGGTGAGTTTAATGACAACACAAAAAATTGGCTCTGAAAATCTAAAGGAAGTGCCAGAACCAAGTCTTCGATGGGTTTAAAGGGAGCCTGTGAAACAAGGCCCAGCTGAGTTCAAACAGAGTTCAGTTATTTCTGAACAATTGATAACGAATTATCAGAAATTTATCTTATTTATGCCTCCTATATTTATATCCAAATTATCAATAAAACAAAAAGTTAGGGTTGCACCACCGATCCACTGGTAAATCACTCGTAATCGGCTTCCAGTCAGAAAACAACCTCCACCCTCACCCTCTGCATCCTATTACAGCCAACTTAGATCCACAAATGAACTCTCAATGCAAGCTCTTTGGATCTGCCTGCAGTCAGAGCTCATCTATGTACTTTGTTATCGACCACAATGCAGATTCTGAAGAATGTATGCATACCACTGTTTGGACAGACAAAGCAGTTTGCAAAGGTCTCTGCCATGCAAGCAATTTGAAAGCTAACACTCTTATCATTTTTGCAAAGGAAATTGAATGCGAAGGTAGGACATGTGCTTCAGACATATACAGGGCTGCCAACTCTCACGCTTTGAGCTTGAGACTCACGCCCTCAAGCAAACTCTCACGCCCTCACGCTGATCAGAAATTTCTTACGCTCAGTGGTGAGAAATTTTATGATCAACGAAAATTTCAAAACTCGGATAAACTGCATGGTCCACGGGTGTTGGAGAGCAGGGGCTGCGGGAGGGATGGGAGCAGAACCAGCAGCGGGAACAGATGCGGGGAGCCGGGACTGGTGAGTGTTTGCGGCGCTGTCGAGTGTTTGCGGGGCTGATGAATCGCTCGCTGCAGCTCTGGCCATGGAGCACTCCGGACAGTGCAAGTGTCCCGGGCCGTCGGAGCCATCGGAAGCGCTGCTGCCGCGAGAGTCTCTGTGCCGAAGGGACAGACTCTCAAAGGGAGGTGGAGAGAGAGAGAGGGGAAGGAGACAGAAATAGAGTGGGGGAAGAGAGAGAGGGGGGTGAGAGGGGAGAGAGCGAGGGGGCGTGAATGGAGAGAGAGAAGAGGAAGGGGGGAGGGAGCGGTAGGAGAGAGAGAGGAGGAGAGTGAGGTGGGAGAGGGGGGAAGAGCGAGAGGGGAGAGAGGGAAGAAAGAAGGAAGAGAGAGGGGGTGGAGAAGGAGGAGAGGGTAGGAGAGAATGGGAGAGGGGGAAGAGAGAGGGGAGAGGGGGAAAGAGGGAGAGGTGGTGGGGGGGCAAAGAGACAGAGGAGATAGAGACAGAGGAGAAAGAGAGAGGGGCGAGAGAGCCAGGGGGAGAGTGAGGTGGGAGGGAGCAATGGGGGAGAGAGGGAGAGAGAGATGAGAGAGAGAGGGGGGAAGAGAGAGAGGTGAGAGGAGAGACAGAGAGAGGGGAGAGTGTGTAGAGAGGGAGAGAGAAGGAGAGATAGAGAGGGAGGGAGAAAGAGAGAGGGGGGGAGAGAGAAGAGGGGGGAGAGAGAGAAGAAAGAAAGGGGGAGAGAGATAGGTGGAGAGAGAGTTAGGGGAAAGAGAGTTTGGGGAAAGAGAGAGTTAAGGGAAAGAGAGGGGAGAGTGAGTTAGGGGAAGAGAGGGGAGAGAGAGTTAGGGGAAAGAGGAGGGAGAGAGGGGAGGGGGGGGGGAGAGAGAAGAGAGGAGCGCCGCTGCCGTGAGAGTCTCTGTGCCGAATTCGCCCAGGTGACCGGCATGGATCAGGCTGCGGCTCGGTGCATCCTGGAGGACAACTAGTGGCTGCTGGAAGTAACTACCAAGCACTGGGTAGATACGGTGGAAGATAGTGGCCTTCAAATGGGGGTGGTTGGTGAAAGCATCCTGCTTGCCTGCTAGATTTTCACTTACTGTAACTGCAGGAAAAATGTTCCCGATGTTGGGGGCGTTCAGAACCATGGGTCACAGTTTAAGAATAAAAGGGGGGCCAGTTAGGACTGAGATGAGGACAAACTTTCTTCACGTAGAGAGTTGTGAATCTGTGGAATTCTCTGCCACAGAAGGCAGTGCAGGCCAATTCACTGGATGTTTTCAAGAGAGAGTTACATTTAGTTCTTGGGGCTAACGACATCAAGGGATATGGGGAAAAAACAGGAAAGAGGTACTGATTTTAGATGAATAGCCATGATCATATTGAATGGCAGTGCTGGCTCGAAGGGCCGATGGCCTATTTTCTGCACCTATTTTCTATGTTTCTATGCTTGAGTATATGGCAATAAAACTCGATCACTTGATTTTGAAGCATTCATGCATGGTGGAGGTATAATGTAGTCATAGAGTGATACAGTGTGAAAACAGGCCCTTCGGCGCAACTTGCCCACACCCGCCAACATGTCCCAGCTACGCCACCTGCTTTTGGTCCATACCTCCAAACCTGTCCTATCCATGTATCAGTCTAACTTGTTCTTAAATGTTGGGATGGTCCCTGCCTCAACTACCTCCTCTGGCAGCTTGTTCCAGACACCCATCACCCTTTGTGTGGATAAAGTTACCCCTTAAAAAGTTACCTCTTAAAAATACTTCATACAAAAAACATTGAAATCATACTTCTACAGTGCACTAAAACATGATTTTAATACATCAAATTTCAAAAGGTTCCTACCCTGGGAGGGGGGACACCCTTCTTCCACACCCTCTCCCCACTCGGTTGCTCCACTCCGTCACCGGGTACCCCCAAGGCCAGTGATCAGTGATCGCACAGCCTCCCCCCTTTCAAAAACGCTCCAATCCAATTTAAAGTATATATATTGCATTCAAGTGTAAGTTAAAAGACTCGCTACAGTATGCTGCACAATTTCAAGCTGAAAAATGCTTGGGATAGTCCCTGCCACAATGACCTCCTCTGGCAGCTTGTTCCATACACCCACCACCCTTTGTGTGAAAAAGTTACCCCTCAGATTCCGATTAAATCTTCACATCTGGTCCTCGACTCACCTACTCTGGGCATGGGGCTCTGTGCATCTACCCGATCTACACCTCTATAAGATCAATAAGAACCTATAAGATTTCAACTATACTCTGACCTCCCAACTTCTGACTGATGGCCAATGTGCCAAAAGCCTTTTTGACCACCCTTTCTAACTGCAACTCCATCTTCAAGGAACAATGCTCCTGCACCCCTAGATCCCTCTGCTCGACAACACTCCCCAGAGCCCTATCATTCACTGTGTAGGTCCTGCCCATGTTAGTCTTCCCAAAACGCAAAACTTCACATTTCTCTGTATTAAATTTGATCAACCATTCCTCAGCCCACCTGCCAATCGATCAAGATACTGCTGCAAATTTTCACAACCATCTTCACTATCTGCAAAACCACCCACGTTTGTGTCATCTGCAAATTTAGTAATCTTGCCATGTATGTTCTCATCCAAATCATTTATATAGATGACAAACAGTAACGGGCCCAGCACTGATGCCTGAGGCACACCACTAGTCACAGGGTTCCAGTCCGAGAAACAACCTTCCACCCTCTGCTTCCTTCCATGAAGCCAAAAGTTCTATTAATTCAGCTGTCGCTCCTTGGATCCCATGTAATCTAACCTTCCAGAGCAGCTGCTCATTGTCGAATGCTTTGCTGAAGTCCATATATACAACATGTGCAGCTCATCAATCTTTTTGGTCACGTCTTCAAAAAACAATCCGATTTGTGAGACATGACCTCCCGCGTACAAAACCATGCTGACTATCCCTAATCAGTCCCAGTCCATCTAAATGCGTGTATAACCTATCCCTCAGAATACTCTCTAGTAACTTTCCAACTACAGATGTTAAGCTCACTGGCCTATAGTTCCCAGCATTTTCCCCGCAAGCCCTTGAATAGAGGCAGAACATTTGCCACCCTCCAGTCTTTCAGCACCTCTCCTGTAAGACGACTCGTAAATTTCAACCAGGGCTCCCGCAATTTCCTCTCGGTATCCCACAATGTCCTTGGGTTTATCTGATCAAGCCCTGGAGATTTGTCCACCTTCATACACGATAGTACCTTCAGCACCTCTTTGACCTGCTCTCAAGACACTTCCAGTGACTGCCCCAAGTTCCTCCGTCCTCCTGTCTTTCTCCTTGGTAAATACAGAGGAGAAATACTCGTTGAGGACCTTGCCCATCTCCTGTGGCTCCACACAGAGGTGACCGCTTTGATTCCAGAGAGGTCCTGCGCTCTCTGTGGTTACTCTTTTCCCCCTTGTGGATTTATTAAATCTTTTGGGATTGTCCTTAATGCTATCCGCCAGAGCTATCTCCTGGTCCCTTTCTGCCCTTTTTGCCAGTCTTAGTTCATACTCTACCCTCTCTACTACTCGCAGATTTTGTTTATATGCAAAGGAGAAGTATTACAAAATTATGGTGTTCCAAATCATTTCTGACCAGGAGAGAAGAAAAATTACACCCGTCTATGATTCCAGCATCCTCCCATACAGGATTGTTGATATTTAGAATAGAAAGGATTATATTCAATTTACTAGATAGTGTACCTTCTCACAAGTTACTGTCAGGATTCCTTAGAAATTGCAGTTACATCTAATACCAATTTCCCATTACTCGAACAGACACAGACTCAGGATGAATCAAGGAACTGTCCTGAGTTTTATTAGTTGATGTCAAATTTTGGACGCAACTACTTTTCGTATCATTAAAGAGCAGCGAAACATAGCCAGAGCTTAGTTTTCCATTTTTCCACAGGCTCAAACACTGGGAACTGATAACTGGAAGGCCAGCTGGTCATTTGACATTCAAGGTGGAATAACGCGGGTGAACCTTAACTGAAGAGTTGATTTTTTTTTAGATTAGAATGTATTAGATTAGAATACATAACTAAAGAAAGAGTAGGCATATTTTTATTAGGTAGCGATTAACCAGAAAAGAACGTCTCAAGATTTTAGTAACTTACGGAATATGTTTTGAGGAAATCATTTATAACTGAATAATGGTGCACAGCAATTTTTAAAGCACAAAGATAAAAATTTGAAGAAAAAATCTTCATGCATATGACAAAAGCACTGTTTCATTTAAGACATAAGAAATTAACTTCCACTGTTTCAAACGTTATACTTTTGTTTCACTATTAATAAAAGTTTTCAGAGGTCATTTGACTACCATAATTTTAAATAAACACCTCTGCCTCTTTTTTGTGGATGTACTTACAGATAGAAAGTAGCTTCTTCTTACTTCCTTGATTTTTCTTCATACAGTATAAAGTAAAGCGTGACTCAATATTTCACCAATACACTGAAAATACAGGGGTTGGGAGAAGCAAACTCTCCGAAAGATGTTGAGGAAATCAAAAGCTTTGCCAGACTCAAGTTGTGTTGATACCATTCAATTTAAATAAACAGTAGCAAGAGTTTGAAGTATAAAATTCGTAAAACTCATCCTGTATTGCACAAAGTCCAAGAGCAGGAACACAAATGCCTTTGGACTTATGACAACGATCAAATTGTAAAAGGTGAGCCCTATCCTAAGTGATTAATTCTTCAATAATTTACCAAACTCTGCCTTTTGATAAGAAAACAAACACCACAATTATTGCCGATAAAGTTTAATTCACAGCTGCTTCATGATTAGGTTAATGTCAGGCTTGGCAATGACATCAATAATCTATCTTTTAGGACATTTACCCGTCCCCAAGATATGCTCCTATGCTACGACATTTGCATCCTGTTTACATTATATAAAAGCCTCTGGCTAAAGGCCAATTTAAATATATCACTACTAACTTAACAGCTAGTTCCTGTTGGACTTGTTTCAAAACAACTCTGGAGAAATGAGTTCCTCCACAAACAATTCCATTTCCAGGTCCGGTAGCTCAAAGTCCGAGGGTAAAACTGTCAATATTTTGTGCTCATGATTGCACTTGCACCCTGACCCCCCCCCCCCCCATTAAACACACGCATAAGCACCCCCTGAGAGAGCTTTCCTTTAGTCGTGATATTGGATGAAAAGTGGAGAAGGGTAAAGAAATAGACAATAGACAATAGGTGCAGGAGTAGGCCATTCGGCCCTTCGAGCCAGCACTGCCATTCAATGTGATCATGGCTGATCATCCCCAATCAGTACCCCGTTCCTGCCTTCTCCCCATATCCCCTGACTCCGCTATTTTTAAGAGCCCTATCTAGCTCTCTCTTGAAAGCATCCAGAGAACCTGCCTCCACCGCCCTCTGAGGCAGAGAATTCCACAGACTCACCACTCTCTGTGAGAAAAAGTGTTTCCACGTCTCCGTTCTAAATGGCTTACTCCTTATTCTTAAACTGTGGCCCCTGGTTCTGGGCTCCCACAACATCGGGAACATGTTTCCTGCCTCTAATGTGTCCAAGCCCTTAACAATCTTATATGTTTCAATGAGATGCCCTCTCATCCTTCGAAACTCCAGAGTGTACAAGCCCAGCTGCTCTATTCGCATATGACAGTCCCGCCATCCCGGGAATTAACCTTGTAAACCTACGCTACACTCCCTCAATAGCAAGAATGTCCTTCCTCAAATTAGGGGATCAAAACTGCACACAATACTCCAGGTGTGGTCTCACTAGCTACCTTCCAATCCACAGGAATAAGTTCCCAAAAAATGGTAACATTAAAGATACAAATACAAGGTTTATTAGCAGGATTGGAAGGGGTGACCAAAAGTCAATAGGTTGACTTTTTAAATAACTTTCGTTGTTGGAAACATAAGTGAAGAATGCAAAGAGTTTAACAAATAGTTCAGAAGGATTGGAGTAGCTGAGGCTCTAATAGGAATAGACAGTGGACTGAGGTGCTTTTTCGTTTCATTTTGTGACCCAAATCACGTATCTACCTGTATTTATGACATATTGTGTAAAAATATTATAGAAATCATACCTGAAACTCATCAAGAATAAAACCTGCACATATTTTTAAAAGATGAGGAAAAACCTCCAATTTTCCAAGTAGTAATTGTCCAATCAAAGCACGTTTGACATTGAGTCAGATGCCAATTGACCAATCACGGCCTTTGTTTCATGCTAGCTAGGCAGCGAGCACACTCGGATCATAGCTGCCTCCTAATAACATCACAACAATTGCAAGGTTTCGAAGGAAGAAAGGTAATGCTAACCTAGCTGATAATTTTGTTTTGCAACTGATTTATCTTTGTAAAGTTATGATGTTATGAACTGTGAAATAAAAATGATAAATATAAATGTCGGGCTAGGGTTAGGATTAGGGTTAGGGTCAGGCATTTTCCTCTCAGTGGAAGATGCCTTAGCCTTCCTCTAACCTGGCACTGCCACTACCTCCAGCCTGGCACTGGTCAGTCCCACTATGACCGTGACCCCAACTCTACACATTGGCTGTCGGTGAGGTTCAATAAACTGGGGAATGCACAGGAACTGCCCTCACCCATTAATTAGGCAGCTTCAGGAGCCGGTGAAACCCAGGACCTCTGCGGCAGTCCCGTATTCAATGTCCCCATATACAGCCAAATATTATAGAGCACAAGGGGGCGCCGTTACTTTTTATAATTAGCTTAAATTATTAGTGTGCAACATTTTGCACTGACGAGTTATGAATTCCTTATCAATTATGTTTTATCTAAATCTGTGCCAAATTTCAAGTAGATACCAGACATGGGTCATGAAAGTTAAAATCTGGAGCCCTTTTGGCACCTCGGCCCATGATGTTGGGCAGAGGAAGGGGACATAGACTAAAAACATGAGTTGAAACAAAGACTGACGTTTGCAGATAGGCATGTAGGTTGAAAGCAGGTGGGAAAATAGCATAGAAGAAGATATTGAGGGATCTAACAACAAAGTCAAGGATTTAAAATGTGGCATTGGTGAAGAGAAAAACAATGTGTCAGGAAATTTAGAACACTGAAAATGGAAAAGAAATATGTGAAATTGAATAGATGACAAGAGATCCATTGGAGGCAGAGCTAGATTAGTGTGCAGATACGTGATAGAACATGATGGAGTCCGTGACAAGGAAACAAGGGTATAGGCTTTTCAACCTTGTGAATCTATTCTGCTATTCAATTTGATTATGATGTATATGTGGTCTAGTTTCAATAACGTTCCTTTTTTTCATATTTTTCAGCACCATCTACATTAAACATAGAAAAGTACTGGGCAGGAACGGACCCTTTGTCCCACAATTACTGTGCTGAACATGATGCCAAGCTAAATTAATCTCCTCTGCCTTCAGATGATCCATATCCCTCCATTCCCTGCACGTCCATGTGCCTGTCTAAAAGCCTCATCAATGCCACTATCCTATTTGCCTCTACTACCACTCCTGGCAGCATGTCCAGGCACTCATCACCCTCTGTGTAAAACACTTGCCTTGCAGATCTCCTTTAAACTTTGCCCATTTTTTATTGAAGCTAAGATAGACACAAAAAAGCTGGAGTAACTCAGCGGGACAGGCTGCATCGCTGGAGAGAAGGAATGGGTGACGATTCCGGCCGAGACCCTTCTTCAGACTCGACCCAAAACGTCACCCATTCCTTCTCTCCAGCTTTTTGTGTCTATCTTCTCTTTAAACCAGCATCTGCAGTTCCTTCCTACACATCATGTTAAAGCTAGGTCCTCTAGCCTTTGACATTTCCATCCTGGGAAAACAGAAGGAATAAAGGTGCAGACTACTTTCTAAATGGGGAGTGGATTCAGAAGTCAGTCATGCATAGGGACGTGGGAGTGCTGGTGCAGGATCCCCAAAAGGTTAATCTGTAGGTTGAGTCCGCAGTGAGGAAGGCAAATGCAATGCTAACATTCATGTTGAGGGGACGAAAATATAATACCAGCGATGTAATGCTGAGAATTTATAAGGCACTGGTGAGGCCACCTTTGGAATATTGTGAGCAGTTTTGGGCCACACATTTAGTTTACTTTAGTTTATTACTGTCACATGTAGCAAGGTACAATGAAAAACTTTTGTTTGTGTGCTATCCAGTCAAAGAAAAGACTATACATGAATACAATCAAGCCGAGGGTATTGAGGAAGGATGTGCTGGCATTGGAGAGGTCCATAGGTTTACCAGAATGGTCCCGAGGATGATTGGATTAATGTATAAGGAGAGTTCGAAGGTTCTGGGCCTACACCAGCTCAAGTTTAGAAGGATGAGGGGGCGGATATCATTGAAACCCACCAGATAATGAAAGGCCGAGGTAGAGTGGACGTGAAAAGGATGCTTTCAGTAATGGGAGAGTCCAGAACTAGAGGGCACAGCCTCACAATAAAAGGTCACACATACCTTTAGAATGGTGGTGAATCTGTGGAATTCATTGCCACAGACAGCTGAGGAGGCCAAGACATTGGGTATTTGTAACATTGCTTGGACACACTAGAGGCAGGAAACATGTTCCCGATGTTGGGGGAGTCCAGAACCAGGGGCCACAGTTTAAGAATAAGGAGTAAGCCATTTAGAACGGAGACGAGGAAACACTTTTTCTCACAGAGAGTGGCGAGTCTGTGGAATTCTCTGCCTCAGAGGGCGGTGGAGGCAGGTTTTCTGGATGCTTTCAAGAGAGAGCTAGATAGGGCTCCTAAAAATAGTGGAGTCAGGGAATATGGGGAGAAGGCAGGAATGGGGTACTGATTGGGGATGATCAGCCATGATCACATTGAATGGCGGTGCTGGCTCGAAGGGCCAAATGGCCTGCTCCTGCACCTATTGTCTATTGAAATTGATAGGTAAGGACGCCACAGGTTATGGGGAGAAGGCAGGAGAATGAGGTTGAGAGGGGAAAATGGAACATTCGTGGTTGAATGGCAGAGTAGACAAGTTGTGTGAGACGGCCTAACTCTGCTCCTATATCTTGCTGTCTTATGGTTCTGCCTTTCTACCCTGCCTTTCATCATTTTATATTCTTTTATCAGATCTCCTCTCAATCTCCTGCATTCCAGAGTAAACAATCCAAGGTTGTCTAGCTGTTCCTTGTAATTAATACCATCAACCCTGACATTCAACCTCCAAAAATGAAACACCACTTGCTCAGATTAAACTCCATCTACCATTTCTCCGCCCATCTATATTCTATTATGTACTTGGACTTGATCTCACCATCTCCATCACAGGAGATAGGATTATCGACTAACGTCTATTATTAACCTACTGACTCCCACAACTATCTACACTACAATTCATCCCATCCTGCCTCCTGCAAAGACTCAATCCTCTACTCCCAATTCCTCCGTCTACGCCGCATCTGCGCCCAAGATGAGGTGTTCCACACCAGGTCATCCGAGATGTCCTAATTCTTTAGGGCACGGGGGTTTCCCTCTTCTATCACAGATGAGGCCCTCACATGTGTCTCCTCGGTATCCCGCAGCTCCATTTTTGCTTTTCCCTGTCGGGTCTCCATTGTTGTTGGGGCCTAGCACCGTGGAGCGGCCTCCAGCCAGAATGACCTGGGGGTTCCAGTCGCGGAGCCTGCGGACTTACCATCATGGGGCTGGCCGGCCTCGGAGCGTGGGGAGCAGTGGTGGCTCGCTGCTGCTGCCCGACCCCGGAGCTCGGAGGCTCCAGCTGCAGCCGCAGGGCCGGTGGACTGGGACATCGAGCGCTCGCGGGTCCGGGTGAGAGAGCGCTTTCCAGAGCTCCCGCAACGCAACTTCTCCAGCCCGTGTCGCGGGGTTGGAACGACCCGGAGCGGGGCGGTGCATCGCCCGGCGCGGCCTAAAATGGTCGTGGGACTTACCATCGCCCGCCTGGGGCTTCAACATCGGGAGAAAAATGGAGACCAGGGGAGAGAAGTGACTTTGCCTTCCATCACAGTGAGGAGGAGGTTCACTGTGATGGATGTTTGTGTGAATTAAATCGGTTGTGTGTCTAGTATGAATCGTTTTTGTTTGTATGGCTGTAGAAACAGAGTTTTGTTTGAGCCTCACTGAGGTTCAAATGACAATAAATATTGTATTGCATTGTCTCACCGATGTAGATCAGCTGACATCTAGAGCAGCCTGTTTCCATGCTGTATGACTATCAGATTCCATAATACTCAGCTCCTGATTACCTGCACCAGTCATGCCCCAGCCTTTGTCATTATCCACACCCTCCTTGCCCCACCTGACTAAATCCACCAATCCATCCCTCCTCACCTGGATCCACCTGTCACATGCCACTTCTTGCCCGACACCACCTCTTCTTTATACTGGCTTGCTACCATCCATTCTTTCAATGCAAAGGAAGGGTCTCGACCAAAAATGTTAACTGTCCATTTCCCTCCACAGAAGCTGCCTGCCCTGATGAGTTCCTCCCACCGATTGTTTCTTCCTCTGCTCTTGGCTCTGTGGGCCAGACCCTTGGATGACTGGGACACTGAAGGTCAGGTAGAAACAGAATTGTGATTCAATATTCAAGAGAGTTTATTGTCATGTGTCCCTGATAGGACAATGAAATTCTTGATTTGCTTCAGCACAACAGAACATAGTAGGCATTGACTACAAAACAAATCGGTGAGTCCATATACCATTATATAAATATATACACGCATAAATAAATAAACTGATTAAGTGCAAATAACAGATAATGGGCTAATAATGTTCAGAGTTTTGTCCGAGCCCTGGTCGTTGCAGTCTTCAGGCTCCTGTACCTTCTAGCTGAAGGTAGCAGGGAGATGAGTGTGTGGCCAGGATGATACTGTTAGCCTTTTTGAGGCAGCGACTGCGATAGATCCCCTCGATGGAAGGGAGGTCAGAGTCGATGATGGACTGGGCTGTGTTTACTATTTTTTGTAGTCTTTTCCACTCCAGGGCACTCAAATTGCCGAACCAAGCCACGATGCAACCAGTCAGCATGCTCTCTACTGTGCACCTGTAGAAGTTAGAGAGAGTCCTCCTTGACAAATCGACTCTCCATAATCTTCTCAAGAAGTAGGGGCGCTGATGTGCTTTCTTAATAATTGCATCAGTGTTCTCGGACCAGGAAAGATCTTCAGAGATGTGCGCGCCCAGGAATTTGAAGCTCTTGACCCTTTCAACCATCGACCCATTGATATAAACGGGACTGTGGGTCCCCATCCTACTCCTTCCAAAGTCCACAATCAGTTCCTTGGTTTTGCTGGTGTTGAGGGCCAGGTTATTGTGCTGGCACCATAAGGACAGTTGCTCGATCTCTCTTCTATACTCTGACTCATCCCCATCAGTGATACGTCCCACAACAGTGGTGTCATCAGCGAACTTGATGATAGTGTTTGCACTATGACCGGCTACGCAGTCATGGGTGTAGAGTGAGTACAGTATAGAATACCATCCCAGCGAATGGAGGCTCGGGTAGGCACATCGGTGTTCTCCCTATCAAAGCGTGCGTAAAACGCATTGAGCTCGTCAGGGAGTGATGCTACGCCGACATTCAAGCTGCCTCCTGGATTGCATTCAGGCCCCGCCACAGCTGCCACACATCTGTCTCATCCATCAGTTTGGAGCAGAGGTCCCTTTTGGCCTTTTTGATGGCCTTACCAAGGTCATATCTGGACTTCTTGTAGACCACTGTATCATCAGACATGAATGCCCGGTGTCTGGTCTTCAGAAGAGTGCGGATCTCAAAGGTCATCCAAGGTTTCCGATTGGGAAACACTCGGAAGGATTTTGTAGGGATGCAGTCCTCCACACTTTTCTTTATGAAGTCTGTAACGACTGTGGCATATTCGTTCAAGTCCGTTGCCGAGTCCTTGAACATTGCCCAGTCTACAGACTCCAAACAATCCTGGGGTTGTTCCTCAAACCCCTCCCCCCCCCCCCAACCAGCTGTCCTCACTTCTGGGGGTGCGCTCTTTAATTGCTGCCTGTAGGCAGGAAGAAGCAGCACCGCAGTATGGTCGGATTTACCGAAGTGAGGGCGAGGGATAGAACGATAGGCATTCTTGATGGTGGTGTAGCAGTGGTCGAGGGTGTTTGGTCCTCTGGTGCAGCAGGAGACATGTTGGTGGAAGTTAGGGAGTGATTTCTTTAGGTTTGCCTTATTGAAGTCCCCAACAATGGTGGTAAATGCCTCGGGGTAAGATGTCTGGTGTTTGTTGACCATGGCCTGCAGCTCCTTCAGTGCTGGGGTGGGATGTAGACCGCGGTCAGGATGATGGAGGTAGAAGGGACGGCACTTCACCGCCAGATGTTCGAGGTGTGGAGAGCAGGAGTTGGACAGGACTGCCACATCTGAGCACCATGCAGAGTTGACCATGAGGCAGACGTCCCCTCCTCTCCCTTTCCCAGATGCCAGGGTATGGTCCATACGGTGGATGGAGAACCCTTCAGGCTGGACCGCTGAGTCTGGGGAACTGGGGGTGAGCCATGTCTCTGTGAAACAGAACACAGAGCATTCCCTCAGCTCCCTTTGATAAAGCAGCCTTGCCCTTGTCCTCCACTTTGTTTTCAAGGGACTGTACATTGGCCAGTAGGATAGTAGGGAGAGGGGGCCGAAGTCCCCTGCGCTTCAGTCTGACCTGAAGTCCTGCGTATGAGTATATCAGTAAATTCTTGAATCTCCAAACTCTTTCCCCCACCATCTATTCTTTAGGTTGCAGATTTTCTTTTGCACCTCAGTCTGTAAATATCTTACAGCGCCTCATTTTTCCATGAAGAGCGGTCGAACTTCCCTATGCGTGTGACCTATTAGCTATCGCATTTGCAGATCATTCTTGTTAAACCAGGCTTGGTTTTCAAGTGATAACATTGGTGTTTCAACATTTAGTTGAGACCCAGCGACAACAGGGTAGATCAGCCCATCTGCCATCATTACCTGTCATCACCTGGCTGATATGAACATCCTTATGTCTTCTCAATTGGATGCTTGCATTACGGCTGCTGCCCTGAGGTCTTGTGCACATCTCTCTGATGAAGTAGACATTGGTTATTAGCAGACCCTCTCATGGATGAACTGAGGCCCTGGCCAATTTCAATTTTAGAGGCCCCCAAATCAACATCCCTTAGAAGCAGACAGGAATGAGGCTCCTGAATGGCACCTGATAGGGCCTGGCTATTAGGATCAATCATAGTCTTATTGAATTGCAAAGCACGCCTGAGGGGTCAACTAACCAACTCAGGAAACTCCTATTACCTATGTTCTTACATTCCTTCCCTTATTATCAATCAAGCCTATCCAGGAATTGTGTCATTTCTGAAATAGGCCAAGAGAATCAGTCACATCAGACCAAGAGAATCGGTTATAAGGTTGGGATGGAGCAAAGTTCTTCTTGGTCTCATGTGGAGTTTCCTGAGTTGGGCAATATGTGCTGATGGCTGTCATGTGTGCTTGTACCATGTTAGTGATGTATTCATCAAACACGGGATTCCAGACTGGCTTGTTTTTGACAATAAAGCATATTCCATGAAGATGGCATTCTTTTTCCACATTGCCCTCCAAAGGAACCCAGCTCCGTGAAGAGATCTTTCTGCAAAAATAGGGACATCCTGTGGCCGTGATGTATAAAGCAGCCATGGGTTGCATGTGAAGAAGAAATAAAAAATGCCGGCGACAGTCAGCATGTCAAACAGTATCTGTGGAGAGAGAAAAAGAGATAATGTTCTAATAAAGGTTACATCGAGAGGAATGAGTATCAACAGGATTTTAAATTCTTATTTTAGGTAATTGTAACCATCAGAATAGCCCCAGCACCAACCTGCAACTTCATATTTGTCTTTTCAATTTCATACCATTGCGGGGCCTCACCCCACCTCATGTAACTCTCTCTGCCTCTGGTTCGTTTGAGTATTCCTGATTTACATTGTTTTGCCTTCGGCAACCAAGTATTCAGCTGTCTCGTCTCTGTCTCCTGAAATTCAATCAAGAGTTATTCACAATTGGGTCACACTTTTTGCGAGTGCAGTGGAAATAAAAAGCTAAAATATACAACTCTGACAATGAGGAAAATATTGCATGTTTTAAGAGTGCATGACTACATCAACTGGTTACCAAAGGTGTGTGTGTGTGTGTGTATATATATAACAAAGAATAGGGAATAACGGGTCCCTTTCAGAATGTCAGGTAGTGACTAGTGAGGTACCGCGAGGCTCGGTGCTGGGACCGCAGCTATTTACAATATATTATTAATGATTTGGATGAAGGGATTACAAGTAACATTAGCAAATTTGCAGATGGCACAAAGCTGGGTGGCAGTGTGAACTGTAGGAGGATGCTATGAGAATCCAGAGTGACTTGGACAGGTTGGGGGAGTGGGCAGATGCATGGCAGATGCAATTTAATGTGGATAAATGTGAGGTTATCGACTTTGCTAGCAAAAACAGGAAGGAAGATTATTATCTAAATGGTGTCAAGTTGGGAAATTGGGATGTACAACAGGATCTGTGAGGGTCCTTGTTCATCAGTCAATGAAAGTAAGCATGCAGGTACAGCAGGCAGTGAAGAATGCGAAAGGCATGTTGGCCTTCATAACAAGAGTTGAGTATAGGAGCAAAGGGGTCCTTCTGCAGTTGTACAGGGCCCTAGTGAGGCCACACCTGGAGTATTGTGTGCAGTTATGGTCTCCAAATTTGAGGAAGGACATTCTTGCTATTGAGGGAGTGCAGCATAGCTTCACAAGGTTAATTCCCAGGATGGCAGGACTGTCATATGATGAGAGAATGGAGCAGCTGGGATGGTATACTCTGCAATTTAGAAGGATGAGAGGTTATCTTATTGAAACATATAAGATTATTAAGGGTTTGGACACACTAGAGGCAGGAAACGTGTTCCTGATGTTGAGGGAGTCCAGAACCAGGGGCCACATAAGGGGTAAGCCATTTAGAACGGAGATGAGGAAACACTTTTTCACACAGAGAATTGTGAGTATGTGGAATTCTCTGCCTCAGAGGGCGGTGGAGGCCAGTTCTCTGGTTACTTTCAAGAGAGAGCTAGATAGGGCTCTTAAAGATAGCGGATATGGAGAGAATATCACAGTCCTCATCCGCTGAGGCAGCCCCGAGGATTTTTCCGATCGATGAAAAATAAAAAAGTTATGAGTGTTTAAAAAATCTTGAGATCAGCTGATTGGTCCTCTCGCCTGTCAATCACGATGATGAATGTAACACCCCATTCCGGGGGAGGGGAAGGACTGTAAAACTCCAGATGCCTGGACGCGAGTCAGTCACTCTGGAAGATAGTGAGGGAGAGTCCACAACTGTGATTCTGTGAATTAACTGAACTGTGAGTCTGCAATGTACTTGCAATAAATAATTTGTTAGCCCTTAATGACAATGCAGTGAGCTGTTTGGCAATTTGGTGGCCTGCACTCTGCCCGAAATGCTATGAAATCGAGTTTGGTGGCCTGCACTCTGCCCGAAATGCTATGAAATCGCGTTTGGTGGCCTGCACTCTGCCCGAAATGCTATGAAATCGCGTTTGGTGGCCTGCACTCTGCCCGAAATGCTATGAAATCGAGTTTGGTGGCCTGCACTCTGCCCGAAATGCTATGAAATTGAGTTTGGTGGCCTGCACTCTGCCTGAAATACTATGAAACGGTGTTTGGTGGCCTGCACTCTGCCTGAAATGCTATGCAACTGAGTTTGGTGGCCTGCACTCTGCCTGAAATACAGGTGCACAACCTTTTATCCGGAGTTCCGGAAACCGAAAAGCTCCGAAAACCGGACATTTTTTCCAGGATGTCGTCTGCACACCAAAGCTCGCGTTTGGTGGCAAACTTGACCCGAAACGACCCACGGTCAACCCAGGTCTGTACTACTGTAGCGGCTGCCTCCTCCCCGGAGATCGGGAAGACACTTAAACATTTGTAAATCATTGCTTAAATGTTAGTCAGTTAGTTTGGAGGGCTTTTATGTGAAGGAGAGGGGGGCGGTGGCGGTTGAAAGTGGAAACTTTAATTCTTAGCCCCCTACCTGGTCGGAGAGGCGGGGAGCGGGCAATGCCTTACCGGGTCGCCGTGCAGTAAGCTCCGGAGCGCTGTGGCCGCCGACTCCCAACATCGCGGAGCTGGGGCTGCGGGGAGGAAGGGAGGGGGAGAGGGGGAGAGGGGGAGAGGGGGGGAGGGGGAGAGGGGGAGGGGGAGGGGGAGGGGGAGGGGAGGGGGAGGGGGAGGGGGAGGGAGAGGGAGAGGGAGAGGGAGAGGGAGAGGGAGAGGGAGAGGGAGAGGGAGAGGGAGAGGGAGAGGGAGAGGGAGAGGGAGAGGGAGAGGGAGAGGGAGAGGGAGAGGGAGAGGGAGAGGCACTGTAAGGCAGCAAATCTTAGTCTATCGCTGCGCCACCTTGCTGATCAATTCACTTGATGCTAAGGAAGTTGTATCTCAGCCCTCTGCAGACTTTAAAACCCAATGAGATGTTCCTTCTCCATTTGGCACATATCCTCTCTGTCATTCAATCATATCTGGATTGGCATGGCTTAGAACATCAGAACAACCCTCTGCCACTGCCACTGATTTCTCAGGGACTACAAAGGAAAAATGTACTCCAGTAATCCCTCTGTGTGCTTTATATCTGTCTGCTATGGTGTTCAGAATTGTCAAATATTTAATTGCATTCCAACAATGGAGTCTTTAGGTTTATAGAGTTAAGCGTGAAATTGATAAAGCAGAAGTATTTTCGTGCCAGGAACAAACTACACACACTTTGACTATAGACAACTCTCATTTGGCAAATGTCAAAAATATTCTGCTGCTTTTTAAGTATTTTTCCCCAACATGGCAGTGTGGCTCAGTGGTAGAGTTGCTGCCTCACAGCGCCGTGACCCAGGTGCTGTCTGTACAGAGTTTGTATGTTCTCCTCGTGACCCGCGTGGGTTTTCTACGGGTGCTCCGGTTTCCTCCCACATTCAAAAGACGTGCAGGTTTGTAGGTTAATTGGCTTTGGTAAAAAGTCCCCAGTGTGTAGGATAGTGCAGGTGTAGAGGTGAATACTGGTCGGCGTGGACTCGGTGGGCCAAAGGGCCCGTTGCCACACTGTATCTCGAAATGAAAACACTTGAGATTTAATATTGTTTGTGCTGGAGTAACTCAGCGGGTTGAGCAGCATCTCTGGAGAACATGAGTGGGTGACGTTTTGGTTCAGGACCCGTCTTCAGGACCAGACGTCAACGAGTGCTGGACTCACCATGACGTGGAAACATAGAAAATAGGTGCAGGAGTAGGCCATTTGGCCCTTTGAGCCAGCACCGCCTTTCAATATGATTTTGGCTAATCATCCAAAATCAATACCCCAATCCAGCTATCTCCCCATATCCCTTGATTCTGTTAGCCCAAAGAGCCACATCCAACACTCACTTGAAAATATCCAGTGAATTGGCCACCACTGCCTTCTGTGGCAGAGAATTCTACAGATTTTCTGCGTGAAAATGTTTTCCCTCTTCTGAGTCCTAAATGGCCTAACCCGTTATTATTAAACTGTGACCCCTGGTTCTGGACTCCCCCAACATCGGGAACATTGTTCCTGCATCTAGCCTTAACTCCTTTCAGAATGTTATATGTTTTCATAAGATGCCCTCTCATCCTTCTCATTTCCAGCGAATTCAATCCCAGTCGACCCATTCTTTCATCATACGTAAGTCCCGTCACCCCGGATATTGACCTGGTGAACTTACGCTGCACCCCCTCAATAGTAAGAATGTCCTTCTGCAAATTAGGAAAGGTACAGGAGTGTGAAAACGCACACCTCCAGATTCAGGGACAATTTCTTCCCAGCTGTTATCAGGCAACTAAATCATCCTACCACAACCAGAGAGCAGTTCTGAACTACTATCTACCTCATTGGTGACCCTCGGACTATCCTTGCTGGCTTTACCTTGCACTAAACGTTATTCCCTTACCATGTATCTATACATTGTAAATGGCTCGATTGTAATCATGCATTGTCTTTCTGCTAACTGTTTTTAACACGCGACAAAAAGCATTTCTCTGTACACGTGACAATAAACTCAATTGAACTGAGTTCCTTGTATCTAACACTTGAGTCCAGTTGGTTATAACCACTGTGACCTGTGGTCATATGGTGAAGTGGTTTATTCCCTTCTGGGCCGGCCTTCCATTCATAAAATCACAAGTTTGTAAACCATCATAATCAGAGGTGACCTCATAATGTGCCTGGCCGGTGACATCACATTGAACTGCATCCGTAACCATGAGAGACGGACGGGCTCCATTCCATCCATCAACTTGAAGTGGGTTCATAGTTTGCGAGATATTGAACAGATCAGAGCTTTAAAATACACTCTACGTATTTAGAAACAATGGAGCCTGTTTCAAAAATGCCGGTGGAAAATGCCAAGCAGGATGATAAAAGGAGATCTAAGGTAGATTTGAATCCGTTAATAGACCAAGATAAAAGGTGGAGTGACTCAGCGGGTCTTATTCTTAAACTGCGACCACCTGGTTCTGGACCCCCTACATTGGGAACATAGGGCTCTACTGCCACCTCTGAGTTTTTCTTTATCGGAGAGAATCCTATCCATCCAGTGACAATCCTGTCTCCAGTCTTCAACATCACCCCCCTTCCCCCCCCACCCCCCCCCCCCGCCTCTCCCCTTACCCAGCCTTCTACCTTATCTGGACCTTTTTATATCCACTGTTGGTGCAACAACTGTCTTGGCTTCTCTACTCCACTGGCCCACTCAAACCGGAAGGGTCCTGACCTGAAACGACAAATGTTAGGGAGCATCTCTGGAGAACATCTCTGGAGAAGGATATTGAATTATGTGATATAAGGGAAACAAGTAGAATAGCTATGGAAACTATGAGATTCAAAGAAGAGGAAGTACTGACACTTTTAAAAAATATTAAAGTGGATAAGTCTTGAGGGAAGTTAGTATAGAAATAGCAGGGGCTATGACAGAAATATGTCAAATGTCATTAGAAATGGGAATAGTGCCGGAGGATTGGCGTACTGTGCATGTTGTTCCATTGTTTAAAAAGGGTTCTGAGAGTAAACCTAGCAATTATAGACCTGTTAGTTTGACGTCAGTGGTGGGCAAATTAATGAAAAGTATACTTAGAGATTCTATATATATATAAGCATCTGGATCAACAGGATCTGATTAGGAACAGTCAACATGGATTTGTGCCTGGAAGGTCATGTTTGACTAATCTTGAATTTTTTGAAAAAGTTACTTGGAAAAATGATGAGGGTAAAGCAGTGGATGTTGTCTATATGGACTTCAGTAAGGCCTTTAACAAGGTTCCTCGTGGAAGGTTGGTTAAGAAGGTTCAATTGTTAGGTATTAATGGTGGAGTAGCAAAATGGATTCAACAGTGGCTGAATAGGAGATGCCCGAGAGTAATGGTGGATAGCTGTTTGTCAGGTTGGAGGCCAGTGACTAGCGGGGTGCCTCAGGGATCTGTGTTGGGTCCACTGTTGTTTATCATGTACATTAATGATCTGGATGATGGTGTGGTAAATTGGTTTAGTAAGTTTGCAGATGATACTAAGATAGGTGGTGTTGTGGATAATGAAGTAGATTTTCAAAGTCTACAGAGAGATTTAGGCCAGCTGTGTGGGCTAAAAGATGGCAGATGGAGTTTAATGCTGATAAGTGTGAGGTGCTACATCTTGGCAGGACAAATCAAAATAGGATGTACATGGTAAATGGTAGCGAATTGAGGAATGCAGTTGAACAGAGGGATCTAGGGATAACCGTGCATAGTTCCCTGAAGGTGGAATCTCATGTAGATAGGGTGGTAAAGAAAGCTTTTGGTGTGCTGGCCTTCATAAATCAGAGCATTGAGTATAGAAGCTGGAATGTAATGTTAAAATTGTACAAGGCATTGGTGAGGCCAATTCTGGAGTATGGTGTACAATTTTGGTTGGCTAATTATAGGGAGGATGTCAACAAAATAGAGAGAGTACAGAGGAGGTTTACTGGAATGTTGCCTGGGTTTCAGCAACTAAGTTACAGAGAAAGGTCGAACAAAGGTCTTTATTCTTTGGTGCGCAGAAGGGTTAAGGGGGGACTTGATAGAGGTCTTTATAAATGATGAGAGGGATAAGACAGAGTTGACGTGGACAAGCTTTTCCCATTGAGAGTAGGGAAGATTCAAACAAGAGGACATGACTTGAGAATTAAGGAACAGAAGTTTAGGGGTAACATGAGGGGGAACTTCTTTACTCAGAGGGTGGTAGCTGTGTGGTATGAGCTTCCAGTGGAAGTGGTGGAGGCAGGTTCAATTTTATCATTTAAAAATAAATTGGATAGGCATATGGATGGGAAAGGAATGGAGGGTTATGGTCTGAGTGCAGGTAGATGGGACTAGGGGAAAATAAGTCACGGACTAGAAGGGCCAAGATGGCCTGTTTCCGTGCTGTAATTGTTATATGGTTATATGGTTATAACATGGATAGATGACATTTCACGGAGTGCTGGAGTAACTTAGCGTGTCAGGCAGCATCTGTGAAGAATATGGATAGATGACGTTTCACAGATTGCTGGAGTAGCTTAGCGGGTCAGGCAGCATCTGTGTAGAACATGGATAAGTGACGTTTCACAGGACAATGAAGCTAGTTGGAGAATGGTGGCCGATTAGGAAAAGGGGAGATGCAACGAGACCTGGGTGTCATGGTGTCATTGAAAGTAGGAATGCAGGTGCAGCAGGTAGTGAAGAAAGCAAATGGTATGTTAGCATTCATAGCAAAAGGATTTGAGTATAAGAGCTGGGAGGTTCTATTGCAGTTGTACAGGGTCTTGGTGAGACCACACCTGGAGTATTGTGTACAGTTTTGGTCTCCTAATCTGAGGAAAGACATTCTTGCCATAGAGGGAGTACAGAGAAGGTTCACCAGACTGATTCCTGAGATGGCAGGACTTTCATATGAAGAAAGACTGGATAGACTCGGCTTGTACACACTAGAATTCAGAAGATTAAGGTGGGATCTTATAGAAACTTACAAAATTCTTAAGAGGTTGGACAGGCTAGATGCAGGAATATTATTCCTGATATTGGGGAAATGCAGAACTAGGGGTCACAGTTTAAGGATAAGAGGGAAGTTTTTTAGGACCGAGATGAGAAAATCATTTTTCACACAGAGAGTGGTGAATCTGTGGAATTCTCTGCCACAGAAGGTAGTTGAGGCCAGTTCATTGGCTATATTTAAGAGGGAGTTAGATGTGGCCCTTGTGGCTAAAGGGATCAGGGGGTATGGAGAGAAGGCAGGGATGGGATACTGAGTTGGATGATCAACCATGATCATATCGAATTGCGGTGCAGGATCGATGGGCCGAATGGCCTACTACTGCACCTATTTTCTATGTTTCTAACTAGGGCTGGGGATTGGTGGAGAGAGAGTGAAGGCAAGGGTTTCTGGTGAAGGCAAGAAGTCCAACTGGTCCAGAACGCAGCCGCCCGACTCATGACCCACACCAAATCCTGGCATCACATCACTCCAGTCCTCAAAAAACTTCACTGGCTTCCCATCTCCCACCGGATCACCTACAAAATCCTGGTCCTCACCTACAAACCCCTCCACCATCTGGCCCCCCCATATCTCACTGACCTCCTCTCCCCCTACCAACCCTCACGGTCCCTCAGATCCACATCAGCCGGCCTCCTCTCCATCCACAAGTCCAACCTCCGCAGTTTTGGGGACAGAGCCTTCTCCAGCGCAGCTCCCAGGCTCTGGAACTCCCTCCCCAACTGATCCGCAATTCCGTGTCCCTCACCATCTTCCAGTCCCGCCTCAAGACCCATCTCTTCACCTCTGCCTATCCTTAGCCCCACGTCCCCGTCCCTTTTCATCTGTGCATTAATTGCCTCATACTGTGTTTTGTATTGAATTCTGTCTTTACTTTGTGTACTAGTCATGTCTCTACTATTTATTTCATTCCCCTTACATGTTTTTCCTCTACATGCTCAATTTTTGTAAGGTGTCCTTGAGACTCTTGAAAGGCGCCCATAAATAAAATTTATTATTATTATTATAAGGGTTACTTGAAGTTGGAGAAATCAATATTCATATCGCTGTTGTAATCTGCCTGTCCCGCTGAGTTCCTCCAGCATTTGTGTCTGTCTTCAGTGTCATCCTGCATCTGCTGTTCCTGCACATTTTGTCTTGCCCACGTTGACCAAGATGCTCCATCTACACTAGGTCCTCCTGCCTGCATTTGCTCCACATCTCTCCATACCTATCCTATCCATGTACCTGTCAAGAGTCACGTGTATTTTATTGTCATATGTCACAAACTGAACTATTAAATGCTGACTTACGATACGATAGAACTTTATCTAAATGCTGGAGTAACTTAGCGGGACAGGTGGCATCTCTGGATAGGAGGAATGGGTGATGTTTCATGCCTATCTTCAGTGTAAACCAGCATCTGCAGTCCTTATATCACCCTCTCTATCTCTCGTTTGCCTCACCCCTGACTCTCAGTCTGAAGATGGGCCTTAACCCGTAACATCACCTACTCCAGCATTTTGTGACTATCTTAAATGTAGAGCAAGATGGGGGCAAATGGCTGGAAGAGAGACAAGAATAAGATGCAATGTCAAATTCCCATCTACAGGGGATCAGTTCTTCTCATTATGGTGGTGTTTAGTTTGTGCCCAGTCTGTATTGGAGAACTTTATGCTTATTATTGTCATGTGTACTGAGATAAAGTGAAAAGCTTTGTTTTCAAAGGTTTCAAATGTCTTTTATTGTCACCTGTACCAATTAAGGTACAGTGATATTCGAATTACCAATTCGCCGTACAAAAAAAGTAACAAGACACAAAACTACATAAAAGTTAACATAAACATCCACCACAGCGGATTCCTCACTGTGATGGAAGGCAATAAAGTCTAACCTTCCCTCATTTTTCTCCTGCAGTCGGGGCAGTTGGTCGATGTGTCGGGGCGATCCAAGCCCCCGTGCCGAGGCAGTAGTATGGTGAAGCGTCTGAGGCTGTGAGTAGAATAAAATAACACTGCATCTGGTTAACCCAGAGAACACGGTCCCTCATTGATGTGTGGGAAGGACCAGAACTGCAGATGCTGGTTTGAACCAAAGATAGACACAAAATCTGGAATATCTCAATGGGTCAGGCAGCATCTGTGAAGAAAAGGAATGGGTGACCTTTAGGGTCGAGACCCTTCTTCAGACTGAGAGTCAGGGGTGAGGGAAATGAGAGATATGGAAGACATTTGAAAGCAGATGATGATCAAGGAATAGTAGATTGGTTCATTCGAAGGTAGATACAAAATGCTGGAGTAACTCAGCGGGACAGACAGCATCTCTGGAGACAAGGTATGGGTGACATTTCGGGTCGGGACCCTTCTGCAGACTAGAATGGTTCATTGTTGGCAGGGGAGAAGATGTCAACAAGGCATACAATCAGTAAAATTAATCAGGACAGTGTAATCAAACCCGAAACATCACCTGCCCCTTTTCTCCAGGGATGCTGTCAGTCATACTGAGTTCCTCCAGCCTTTTGTGTTTATCTTCGGTTTTTCATTGATCTTTGACATTGCCCTCCATGGTGAATAGAGCCTTTTGTTATACAGGCCTTGTTTTCTCAGGACCGTATAATGCTGGGGAGGTCAGTATGGACCGGGCAGTGTCCACCACCTTTTATAATCTCCTTCTTACCTGGGCTTTCGAGTTGCCAAACCTGGCCGTGATGAAACCAGTCAAAGATGCTGCCATGTGCAGGTCCACCACCCTTGGTTCCAGAGCCTTTCTGGATTATCCCTTTTTGCCGGACAAAAAGAGGTCATGGTCTCGAGGGGAGTTCAATGGTACTGGAGCCATCCACCTAGGCCACTGGTGGGCTGAGATATCGGCTCACAAAGTTGGCCGTGTAATTGGGCAATTGGAACAGATCTGCCGGCTCTGGCCGCAGGGGGCAAATTCATCCCACCTATCGGCACAGAAGTCCCGGTGAAGTTAAGATAAGCCGCCTCACCCGGCCTGGGTACCACATTTTCAGGGGGAGTTCTGGGGGCATTTCAAGAGTGCACTTGTAATTTTGTCTGGACCACCAGTTGCCGCAGAATCGGTGGTGGACCTGTACATTGTGTGTGTTTGCGTATGCGCACTGCTTGATGTTAGTGTTTGAGGTATTTTTCCCGGGGTTGGGATGATTAGCCACTCATGGATTCAGTCAACACTGGATAACTATCTCTCCTGCCTAGAGTCACACAACATGCAAGCAGGTCATTCAGCTCAACTTACTCAAACTGACCAACATGGCCCATCTACACTAGTCCCACCTGCCTGTGTTTGGCCCATAACCTTCCTAAACCGTTCCTATCCATGTACCCATCCATTATGCTTCACATATGATCCCTGTTAGAGGAAAGATCTTGTCAATCTGGAGGAGAGGGTGCAGAGAAGTTTTACGAAATGTTGCCAGGACTCGAGGGCCTGAGCTATAGGGAGAGGTTGG